>NC_053427.1:44310838-44610838 GCF_007990345.1 Gossypium hirsutum
CTATTTTTAAAGAACTAAAAAAAATGGAAAACGAAATGTTTTATAGCTTTAACAATTTTAAAAGAAAAAAATTAAATTGTTTCGAAAAGCTTCAAAAGAAACAAAAAAATGGATCACTCAAAGCATTCTATTTCTAAAAGAATAATAAAAGAACTTTCAAAAATAAATCCACTTCCATTTTTTGGGTTGAGAGAACCATATGAATTGGGCGAAACTAAAAAGGATTTGATAATCAGTAATAAGATGATTCACAAATCATCCCTTCAAATTCAATCTATGGCGTAGAAAAATTTATTTTCTAGTTTATTTTATATTTTAGTATATTTTACATCTAGATTATATAGAAAATTTTTTATATAGATTTCATTTAATCGATGGATTTAATAGATTTAATATAGATTAAATTTATTTTGAATAGATTGTAAGCATTAAAGCTTAGTAAGTCCACCTGCAAAATGATAGTAAACCATAATCATACAATGACATAATATCAACCACAAAGATTATTCATCATCCAATCATTTTAGCTCCTTTATCAAGTGTCCATGTATATACTTTCTCATCACATATCATTCTTTATCAAGGCATTATTCATGGGTTTAGCGTACATACCTGTACTCATCGTAGTATATCATATAACCATACCTCTTTAACATGCCCTCCTCGTGACTTTCATCACATCCATTATATTACTTTTTGAACACTCAGAATACTATTGGATACGCGGAAAACTTGCATATAAGTGCCACATATACATATGTAGCCAAAGCTACCTCATATCATGTAATGCTCACAATAGAGCTACTCACGGGCTTGCTCATATAAGGTCAAGGTGTAACTATACGGGCTGCTCACACAAGCTGTTAGGTATCCCACCCACTCAAGGATTACCTAGCCACTGGTAGGACACACAAGACCATTGCCCGAAACCCAATTACATGTATCGCATCCATTATGAACTCAGACCAACTCAACGAGCTCGGACGCCACATACATATCACGAACCCAGACCAACTCAATGAGTTCAGATTTCTTAATTCCTAGTGACATGTCACTTGTATCCTAAACTATTCCTAAGGTTCAAACTGGATTCTTTCTCATATACACATAGCATCTCCATCGTACTTGCTCGTAACATCGTGGATAACGACTAATATCATTCATACTTACAAAGTTATCATTAGGCATAGCATACATAATATTGATAAAACATTTATCACATAATGTCAACAAATCAAAATATAACACATTGTCACATTATTTACACATGTACTTACCTCGGTACAAAATGATGATAATCGAGCCTAATCGTCGTATACTTTATTCTTTCCTCGATCAAGACCTTGTTCATATTTTTCTTTATCTATAATGCCAATTTTAACTTGTTTATTAATCACATTATTCAAATCAAACCATAATTCATGTTTTGGTTTTTACCCCTAACTTTTTACTTATTTACGATTTAGTTCCTAGACTCATAAAATGAAATGTATGTATTTTCTTGGTTACCCCAACCTATACCAGGCTCATATCAACCCACATTTTTCCTTTATTTGACATTTTTTCTACCCACTTTTACACTTTTACAAACAAGTCCCCATTTTTGGTGTTTTCACTAAAAATTATCTAGTAAAAGATGTTGATCATGCATCAAACTTTCATATTCCTCTATTAATCATCAAAATACATGCATGTTACACATGGGTCAAATTTCATACATGAACCCTAGCTCAAAATATAGCTAGAAATGGATAAATCATATTTTAAGGACTTCAAAAATGCAAAGGACATTAAAAATGGGGTTAGGGAACACTTACAATCAAGCTTGAGATGTTGAAGAAAACGCTAGCTATGGCTATTGGAAATTTCGGCTAACACTTAGAGAAGATGAGCACATTTTTGCTTTGATTTTCTCTTTTTTATTCTTTTAATTACCAAATGACCAAAATGCCCTTAAGGTCTTTCTTTCAAATTTTTCCTATGCATGTCCATTTTTGTCCAAAATTATAGAAATTGGTCAAATTGCTAATTAGGACCTCCTAATTTATAATCTAAATAAATTTCATGCAAAATCTTCTACAATTCAAGTTTTGCATTTTATTCAATTTGGTCCCTAAAGTGCAATTAGACATTTTATGCATAGAATTTCTTCAAGAAACTTTCACATAAGCATGCATTCACACCATAGACCTCATAGGAATCATATAATAATTATTTTTATCTCATATTTGTGGTTTTGAAGCCACTATTATGACTATGCCCTAATTTGGGATGTTACAATTCTGAGGTAGTTGAAGCCTCTGATTCTAGCAAATGGCTCGTTGCTATGGAAGAAGAGATGGATCACTTCAAAAACTGAGACCTGGCATCCAGTAAAACCACCCATAGGTGAGAAAATAGTTAGTTGCAAATAGGTGTTTAAGAAGAAAGAAAGTTTTGGTCCAAACGAAATTAAGTACAAAGCAAGATTGATTGCAAAGGGCTGTAGTCAATTTGATAGAGTGGATTTTCACGATGTTTTTTTCCCGCTGTGAAACGTACATCCATTTGAGCCCTTTTGGCTCTTGTTGCATCAAACAATCTTAAGTTAGAGTGATTAGATGTAAAGACTGCTTTACTTCATGGTGACCTTGAGGAGGACATATACATATAAAAACTAGAAGATTTTAGAACTGAAGGTAAGGAAGATCATGTTTACCTTCTTAGAAAATCATTATATGGTTTGAAATAGTCTCCTAGGCAGTGGTACAAAAAGTTATATCCATTCATGTTAAGTATTGGTTTTTCTCAAACTAAGTATGACAGTTGTTTATATTTACAATGTCTTAATGATGGTTCATTTATATATTTATTGCTTTCTGTTGATGATATGTTGATAGGAGCTAAGGATCCATCGCAATAGAAAGACTTAAAATAATGCTTAACTCTATGTTTGAGATGAATGATTTAGGTGCAACGAAGAAAATTTTGGGGATGGAAATTTTAAAGGATAGATGTTTTGGGAAATTTTTTTATCACAATATAGGTACATTTAAAAGATCCTTGAGCGATTTGAGATGTGAGACTCAAAATCGGTAAGTACTCCTTTAGCTGCACACTTTAAATTGTCAACTTCATATTCTCCCCAATGAAGAAGAAGAGTGGTACATGTCAAAATTACCTTATTCAAGTGCAGTTGGAAGTTTCATGTATGCAATGGTATGTACTCGTCCTGATATTTACATGCTGTTAGTGTTATTAGTAGATACATGACAAAACCGGGTAAGTTACACTAGCATGCAGTTAAGTGTATTTTCAAATATTTACGATGTACTTCTAACATGTGCATAGAGTTCAAAAGAAACCCAAATGGCTTAGTTTGATATATTGATTCAGATTATGCAAAGACTTAGATCGAAGGAGGTCTCTCACAAGCTATCTATTCGTTTTTGGTGATTGTGCCATCAGTTGAAAAGGTACACTTCAAGCTACTATAGTCTTATTAATACTAAAACAAAATACAATTACTGAAGCAATAAAAGAAGCGATTTGGTTAAAAGGCCTGTTTAGTGAACAGGTAAGTGAAAAGGGGCAACTATAGTATATTGTGATAGTTAAAGTGTCATACATCTCACCAAAGATCAAATGCATCATGAGAGAACAAAACACATAAACATTTATTATCACTTTGTCTGAGAGGTGATCATTCAAGGGATGTTCAGATTCTTAAAATTGGCACAAAACTCAATACGACCAACATGTTGACAAAGAGTCTTCCAATTTCAAATTTTAAGCATTTTTGGACTTGGTGAGTATCCGAAAAAGATCAAATTAGGCCCATAATAGGGCTTGGCATAGAAGTTAAGTCATATACAAGTCAATGTGGAGATTTGTGGAGTTATGCCTCACATTTTCGGACCAAATAGTGTGTAACATCGTGATGAGAAAGTGTTCTTCATCCCGACGAATAGTCAACATCACGAATAGAAGAGAGCCATTATCCCGATGATGCAATGCCACATCTCGACATGGCGACGTACACATCAAGTTTTTTAGCTTTCTTCTCCCAGTTAACCCTACTTCTAGTATCCTACTTAAATTTTGATTAACCTACAAATATTTTAGTCATATATGCTATGAATTTCAACCTATAAATAGACCTTAGTTACTATTTTTTTCATGAATTTTTAATAATTTTTAATCAAATTGATGATTTTAGCGGGTGAACCATATGATTCTAAAGTTAGCCTAATTGAAAATATTTTTTAGCTATTTCTTTAGTAGGGATATCTAGAGTTCACCTAGTATTTTGCATTGTTTTATTGCCTTTTCTTTTTCCTTCCGATAGAGAAATCAAATCGTAAATAGCATCTTCATTTATTCTAATATTGTTAAATATGACTCCGATTTTCAGTCAAATTTGAGAAATAAAATTTCAGTTAAACTCTATTTACTTGTTTCAATCAAACACTGATTAGTTTAGATTATTTTATATTATTTGACTTATGAATTTAGCCTATAAATAGGCTCTTTTACAACATTAGAAAACACGCCCATTAGAGATTAGAACTCATAACACATTTAGAGAATTTTGTGTTTACGTTTTGAGGATTCTTTATTTTCGGGTTTTCTGGGTTTAGTCTTTATCTTCATCTTTTGTACTCTTCGTTCTTTTGCCATTATAGTAAAATTATCTTTTCCCGTGGTTTTTTATCCTCTTTGGAGGGGTTTTTCTATGTTAAATTTGTGTGTTCAATTTCTCAATTTATTCCGTTATTTTTCTTGTTCGTTCCTTAATCAGGTCGAAATCCTAACAAGTGGTATCAGAGCTAGTTCAATTTTCATAGATCAGCCCGTTCAGAGATGGCAACAACAAGGTTTGAAATTGAGAAGTTCAATGGTGAGACAAATTTCAATCTGTGGCAAGTGCAGATGATGGCAATTCTAGTTCAATCAGGCTTGAAAAAGGTTGTTATCGGGAAAAAGCCTGAGAATCTAAATAAAACAGAATGGGAAGAACTTGATGAAAAGGCTTTGTCTGCAATCCAGTTGTGCCTCACGAATACGGTATTGCAAGAGGTATTGATGGAGAAGACCTCATCCGCCTTGTGGAAAAGGTTAGAAACTCTTTATGCGACTAAGTCTCTGGCTAATCATTTAGTGTTGAAACAACGTCTATTTACGTTTCGCATGAACAAAGGTGAGCTTCTTAGAGATCAAATCAGTCAATTTATTACTCTTTTAAATGATTTAAATAATGTTAAGGTTCATATTGACGATGAAGATATTATTGTGCTCTTTACCCCCTTCATACAAGTCTTTTAGAGAGACCCTGATTTATGGCAGAGACAAACTCTCATTCGAAGATGTGAAGGGTCATTTGTTGAGTAAAGACAAACTCGGTAATGAGCTTCATTTGGATAGCAAGACAGATAGGCAAGCTTGCGTTTTGGTAGCATCAAAGAAACGAGATAAAAGGTGTCGCTATTGTAAAAAGTTAGGTCACATCAAAGCAGATTGTTATAAACTGCGAAATAAAAAAGCTGCTAAGAGTAACGAGGAAGATGTAGCTGGTGCTAATTTGGCCGATGACAATGGTGATGATTTCTTGTTAGTGTCAACAAGCGATAACACCAAGCTCACGTCCGAGTGGATCCTAGATTTAGGATGTTCTTTCCACATGGGTCCCAATAAAGAATAGTTCTCCACATATAGTTCGATTGAAGGTGGAGTTGTGTGCATGGGAAACGATTCATCTAGTAAGGTAGTTGGTATTGGTACTGTTAAAATTAAGATGCACGATGGGACGATTAGGACACTCTCAGATGTCAGGTATGTACCTGATTTACGAAAGAATCTCATCTATTTAAGTATTTAGACTTGAAAGGATGCAAAATCAACATCGAGTCGAGCGGCATTAAAGTATCTCATGGAGCTCTCGTTTTGTTAAAAGGTAAAAGAACCGGAAGCCTTTATATTCTGGAAGGTTATACAGTGACCGGTGAAATTGGACGTCCCTCGTCCGTTACGGAGTTGAACTCAACTTGTTTGGAGCGGAGGCAACTTGGTCATAGGAGGAAAAAAGGTATGACTATTTCGTTGAAGAGAGGTTCTCTTTTGGATGCAAGTTTTGAAAAGTTAGGGCACTGTGTTCGTAAAAATCAGACCCGGGTTAGTTTTGATTTGGCAGTATACAAGTCGAAGGCTAGAAGTCTTCCAATTTCTAAGCACAAATTCGACTCAGTTAATTCCCTGCATAGTTCAATATAGGCTCGTGGTAGGCTTTGGCAAAGATAGCGTTGTGGAAATATGAGTCAAGGTAGAGATTAGTTAAATATGACTCATATTTTCAGTCAAATTTGAGAAATAATATTTCAGTTAAACTCTATTTACTTGTTTCAATCAAACACTGATAAGTTTAGATTATTTTACTATTATTTGACTTATGAATTTAGCCTATAAATAGGCTCTTTTACAACATTAAAAAACACATCCATTAGAGATTAGAACTCATAACACATTTAGAGAATTTTGTGTTTACGTTTTGAGGATTCTTTATTTTCGGGTTTTCGGGGTTAGTCTTTATCTCCATCTTGTACTCTTCGTTCTTTTTCCATTATAGTAAAATTATCTTTGCCCGTAGTTTTTTATCCTCTTTGGAGGGGTTTTTCCACGTTAAATTTGTGTGTTCAATTTCTCAATTTATTCCACTATTTTTCTTGTTCGTTGCTTAATCGGGTCGAAATCCTAACAAATATAATCTAATTTTTTTATATAATCATATTCTTCTACCAACCATTCACCTAAGGTGTATCATTTTCCAATCTCATATATAAGAAATTATTTTTAGTAATGAAACATATATAGGACTTTTAATTAACATGGCTGGCTAACTTGAAACTATTGTTATTAGAAGTCAAAAATTTTCTTAAACTTTCAACAGCTGCAATTTGTTGAGAAAAACTATAGCAATCCAATCCAACTCAATTGGAGACCATCGAGCATGATTGATCTCAGCCGCTGATCCATACCACATCTCTGGTTCCATCACTGCAACTCCATTTTCTGCTCGATAATTGGAGCCCACCACCTCCCATATTAGAGCCCTCGAATCATCTCCAGCCGAACAAAGCTGTTTTCCCATCAATGGTGCCCATGAAATAGCGTTAACACTCCCTTTATGCCTGCATAATTCCATCAATGGTGTTGTCGGAAATCGGATGTCAACTATCACAATTTTATTGCTATCCATCCCTACTGTAGCCATGAACCTAGGGTCTGCCTTGTTCCATTCTACCCTCAGCAATGGAGTTTCGGGGATCGGGTTTTCGTAAATTATTGTCGATCGTTCTTTGTCTCGCAAGTCGAAAACTCTTACAGACCCGTCTCCAGACACGGATGCAAACACATTGAACCCGCCCCACGAAATGTCGAACACTTCCTTGTCGTGCGCAACTAATTGAGTGTCTACAGCCTCCCTCTCAATGTCCCAAATGGTACAAGTAGTGTCGACACTGGAGGTGGCCACACGGCGAGTGTCGAAATCAGCCCAATCGAAAGAAGTTATGGCGGAACTGAATTCGCTGCTCTTGTTGCCATTAAGCAAGGACTTAAGCTCAATGTGATCGTCGTGGATTTCCCAAAGACGAAGGTAGTCGCCGGACGTGGCAATCATATCGGGATTAGAGGTATCCTCGGACGGAAAGAACATTAGGTTGGTGGGAGCGTAAGGGTGATCGAAAACTAACCGATTGTCAGTCGTGAAATCGGATGTATAGAGATTGAACTGAACCAGTTCCACCTTGTTGCTGTAGTCTTCGAGGAAACTGCCAATGGCAAGGCGAGATCTTTTGTCGTTGCGGACGGACCATGCCACGGAGTAAATTGGCCATTGACCTATGTATGTGTAGACGCCTGTTTTCCTCTCTGTGGGAATTTGCATGCTTTACTTACTGTATAATCAAAATAATTTATTATAAAAAGTTATTTTTTAAATCTGTATGCGTCCCACTTATAAATAAATAAAAAGTCTCCGTCGAATACTTAAACAAATATTACTTATAAATAAAACAAGGAATAATGAATTATTTTACCATTCAATTTTGCAAAAAAAAATTATTTTAGTTTTCTTTAATTCTACATTTTTTATAAAAGTTTACGTTGTATGTCAAATCATTCTAATATTTATAAAAAAATAATATCTATTAACCTTAATTACGTAGTATTCATGTATACGCCACTTTAATAATTAATTAAATTTTTTAATTTCAAAAAATATAAAAATTTTGAAAATTTTACAAAATATATAAAAAATTATTAGAAAGCATAAATATAAAAATTTGTTTAATAAAATTATATTAATAATTTATAATTTTTAGAATCTTTAAAAATTTATAATTCCTTACATTACATGTGCACGCGATAACTGTAAAATTAACAAATAATAACTTATTTATTCATTTTAAAGTGTTTTGATAAAAAAATGTTAACTTAAAAGTTAAAAGAAATAAAAATTTAAACTAATAGCACAAATAATATTTTTTACAAAGTTGGAAGGTTAAATAGAACATTGTGCCAATAATAAAATAATAAAAAGTTGGTAGTATCTTCTTTCTCTTTTATATATATATATACCTTAATGTTGATCATAGAGAAAAAAAAAATTGAGTTATATAAATTAATGATTTCAAAATAATCTTTTTTTTAGAATCCGTTTGAGTTAAGCACGCTAAGACTAACTAGAAAACTATATATAATAATTATTTCAGTAAGTGAAATTGCACAAACTAAAAGCATAGCTAAAACTCAATCAGATTTACGAATGAGAATATGTTATATATAAGATATTTTGTGATAAAAGTGTTTTTTTCAAATCGAACAGTAATTTTACCAATATTTTAACAAATAATAACTAATTTATTTAAACAGTATCTGAAGGAATAGGAGTCAAGACCCCTCCTGAGCCTCTGAATCCATCCCTGTATATATCACATATTTTTCCCCAATATATACACATATATCTTCTATATACAGTAAAAGTTCTGTGGATTCTTTTGACTGTAATAGTAGTTGGGGATTTTCTAGTAGTAAAAGAACTTCAAGAAAATAATATAATATTATAAAAGTGCTTTCTTAAAAAGTTTAAGGTTTTCAGAAATTTTATAAAACTGATGTTCTACTTGTTCTTCACAAATGTTTGCACACCTATCCCGCTTTTCTTTTGACTGTAATAATAGGTTGGGTATTTTCTAGTAGTAAAAGAACTTCAAGAAAATAATATAATACTACAAAAGTGCTTTCTTAAAAAGTTTAAGGTTTTCAGAAATTTTATAAAACTGATGTTCTACTTGTTCTTCACAAATGTTTGCACACCTATCCAGCTTTCAGCATAAAGATATGCTAAAAGGATACAATTAAGCAAATTAGATTAAATAGGATGAGTATTAAAAGATATAGAAAAAAGAAAAGAAATCTTTGCTTATATTCTTTCCTTATTAAGAGAGAAATATAGACTTACGTTGATGTAAAAGGGAGATGTTCTAGCTTGATATAATATCTTCCTCTCCTATGGTGTGAAAATATGTAATGAGCATTCACGCAACACACGTATATATGTCTGATGATGAAGATAAATATATATAATAGAACAAGGAAAGAAAATGTGGGTTAAAAGTTAGAAACTTGGAGAGAGGGTGTTTAGCAGTGGGTTAATAGTTTAAAGGGAGAGAGGGCAGCAGCTGCCATGGCTATAGCTTAGAAGAAATGGGAGCGAAATTCAAATGAAAGAAAGGAAGGTAAAGCT
The DNA here is from genome assembly GCF_007990345.1 of Gossypium hirsutum. Classification (NCBI taxonomy): domain Eukaryota; kingdom Viridiplantae; phylum Streptophyta; class Magnoliopsida; order Malvales; family Malvaceae; genus Gossypium; species Gossypium hirsutum. The sequence continues at coordinate 44,320,620 of NC_053427.1, forward strand.
AATAGTCAATCTTCCACGAGCCAACCCGTTGGAAAGTGGTGGGTTTTTGGTTTTCAGTCATGACTAAGAGGGTTGCACGTGATGCATTTATTATATCCGCCATTCCAAGGGATCCAATTTCCTTTTCATGTTTATTTTATGTATATATGGATGAAGAGACTACTTAGCATTGATGGGTTGGCTTAAATTCCTAATTATTCTCGCACTTGGGTGGTTTAATTATGAAAATCAAACTAGGTAGGTAAATGAGATGAATTGACACTATGGTTTCCAACTATATGAGTTAGCTAGGTTCAACGAGTGGTTAGGTTAAGCGGCACATATTTTATTGATGGACTGGGCTGTACTCTTCCGTTCCCACTTGTTGGGACTCCATCTCCTATTTAATTGGGAAAGGGAGCTTCTTCCGTACGTTCCACAAAAAAAAAGTGTTATGATCTTGGTCATTTCCCATTAAGGTGGACAGGAAGAATCTAAGGGGTTAGAAGGAGTCTCGGTTTCTATGAAATAGAATCTATTTTTTTATTATAGTTTTTTAAAAATTTTTAAATTTTAAATTAGTAAAAGTAAAATTGTATTTTGGCCCTTCTAAAAATGATAAATTTTTTATTTAATCTTTTAAAAATTACAGTTTTATTATAGTAAAAAATACAATTTAATTTTCACCCCCTAAAAAAATTTTCTGACTTCGCCTCTGAAGGTTGACCTGACCCTTTTTACCTTAGTAAATATATAGTTAGTCAAACCATGCAGTTCGCATGTATGAGTTCACACTTGATAGGTTCGTGTCATCATGCAAGCGAACTCATACTCAAGGATACGTGTTGGCATGCATGAAGGTTTACCTAATATGTTATATCTAAGGATTGTGCCTTATAAATAGAGATATTGGTCTCCATGAAGAGAAGACTCACGAAAACACTCAACAATTAGTAAGAAGTGTTATTATATCAATTTGTTATAAGTTATTTTATGTGTAAGGATCAATAGAGATATTGTTATATAAATAGATATATTAGTATATATTATAGATTTTAGTATCTAATAAAATGTTGCTATATAAATAGATTTGATAAAACGTGATAAAAAAATTATAAAAATCATTAAAATTCTAAAATTATTTTTTTTGGCATTATAATTTTTTAAATTTTTAATTAATAATTTTTTTAAGAATTTTTACAAAGTATTTGGTTACAAAGTTGTGTTTCCAATAGGAATTTTAGTATTTGGTTACAAAATTGGGTTTCCGATAGGAATTTTAGTAATAGTTATAGATTTTGATAGTTGTTATAAAGAGAATGGATTGTATGAAATTGTAATTCCACGTCATCACTATCCCTTTCCAATAGGAGAATCAGATTTTTCCTCCTAACTTTTAGCATTTTCAATTGGATATGAATTTTTTTCAGAAGGAAAATTTTAATTTGTCATTCTCCTATTGGAAAGGGATAGGGATGACATGGAATCACAGTTTCATACAATCATTTTTCTTGTTATAAAAATATTATTATATAAATAATAGATTTTGTAACCGATGGTGTGGCATGTTGACCCTGGGCGTTGATTAATAGGCTCAAAAAACTCGAGGACTTTATGTCACACCCCCATACCCGAGACCGTCGCCGGAGTCGAGCACGAGGTGTTAACGGACTTAATTCATTAATTAAACAGCTCAAACAATTTATTTTAGAATTTCCAGACAAGTTGGCTAACTACGTCACAGTCGCTAAAAAATCCATATCTTGAGTTACGAAACTCGAAATCCAATTCCGTAAATTTTCCCTAAAACTAGACTCATATATCTACTTATAATTTTTTTTCTGTAATTTTTGGTTAGGCAAATTAGTATAGTTTATTAGTTAAAGTTTCCCCTGTTTCAGGGTCCAGCTACTCTGACCCATGTGTATTACGAATAAGATATCTCCCTTTATAGAGTTTCAATGACTATTCTGTTTGTTTTTCATAAAACTAGACTCAATAAGTATTTCATAAATGTAAGGTAAAACTCCTAATTGTTTTTGTAAAATTTATGGTGAATTTTTTAAGTTAGAATAGGGGATTCAGAGATTGCTCTGACCCTGTTTCACAAAAACTTAAATATCACATAAAATATAACTCATTTACCTGTTTCATTTCTTCCATATGAAAATAGACTCATCAAATTTCATAACTTATTCATCATTTAATTCCATTTCTACTATTTTTAGTTATTTTTCAAAATCATGTTACTGCTGCTGTCTGATTCTGTTTTGTGGCCAATTTTACCTTTCCAAGGATTTTCATGGTTTAGTTAAGACATAAAGCATACATGTTATCATATAAAACTTGATTAGCCATTCCAATAGCTAATCATTCTCAAACATTTCCATTCCATCCATGGGCCATATCGTAAGATTATACACACAAAATGATTGGAATACTATACATGCCATATTTCCAAAAATTTCAAGTCATTATACCGCGATTGTCCAGTGATAGTGTGAGCGTGCCACCAACCGTCCCGATCTCCAAATTGACTTGTCAAAACTACAAAGAATGAAAATGAGGGAGTAAGCATAGATGCTTTAGTAAGTCCACATGCAAATAACAAATAACTTAACAAAGCAATTATACCAACCAACATTAGCATAATATCACCAAAACATGTATCACATTTCTATTCATCATTCATCATCTTACCATATTATTGTTGTCGTATCAAGTCTCAACCCGAGGGTTAAGTACATACCTATCCAAAGTGCCCATTCCACAACACTTACCAATACGTCACTTGCATCTTGAGTATTCTTCCATTTCACTAGAATTTTACCCGTTGAACACATCGGAATATAACTCAGATACATGGAAAGTTTGCACATAAGTGCCATATATGTAGCCAAGCTACCATGTAACCCGCCCATAAGCGAACTCGGACTCAATTCAACGAGCTCGGGCGTTCGCATCCATAAGTGAACTCGGACTCAACTCAACGAGCTCGGATGCCTAGTTACATCTCACGAACTCGGACTCAACTTAACGAGTTCGGATGCCCAAATATCCTAATCTATTCCTAAGGTTCAACGGGACTTTCCTCGTTCATACTCCTTTACCATTCTCCTTGAAATACCAATGACGATACTTCGGTAGTCTTTCACATTTTTCACATAATTCATAAAATTTTTGCATGTTGTCCAATAATGACCACAAAGCATAGAATTGCATGATAACAATCATAATATCGTATAAATAGCATTAAATGATTTACAATAACAGTTATATTACAATATTTACATATGAACTTACCTTGATTCAAAATGAGAATAGTAGAGCCTATTACTCGTAAACTTTATTTTTCTCCCGATCTCGACTCGAATCTCTTTTCTCTTGATCTATAATACCAAATTAATTTATTTAATACACACATTCATCAAAACAGCCCCTAGTACGAACTTTGGAAAAATTACCATTTTGCCCCTAAACTTTTACATATTTACACTTTTTCCCCAAGGCTCGTAAATGAAACCTCGTCCTATTTTCTTATGTTTTATCACATGCTGATCATTTTTCCCTTCTATAGCAACATCAAATTCACACTCTAACATTTACTTAAGAATATTAGGTATTTTTACCGATCATGTCATTTTACTCGTTTTTACGAAAAATCACTTAGCAAAAGTTGTTTAACACAATCTCAAACTTCATATTCTACCATAAAACATCAAAATTCATACATATCATCCATGGGTAAAATTTTAAATATAAACCCTAGCTCAAAATATTGGTAGAAATAGGTAAACCGAGCTACGAGGATTTCAAAAATATAAAGAACATTAAAAACGGGCATAGAAATCACTTACAATCAAGGCTTAAAAGTGTTGAAACCCTAGCTATGGTGGAGAACAAAATTCAACAGCAACTTATGGAAAAGATGATCATTTTTGTGTTATTTTTCCCATTTTATTTCATTTAATATCCAAATGACCAAAATGCCCTTCCTTACTAAACTTTCAAAAATTCCATCCATGTCCAATTTTTGTCCATAAACTTAGAAATTGGTCAAATTGCTATTTAATACCTCCTAATTAATATTTCAAAGCAATTTCATAGTAGAAACTTCTAGAATACAAGTTTTGCAACTTATTCAATTTAGTCCCTAACTTCAAATTAAGCATTTTATGCATAAAATTTCTTCACAAAATTTTCATACAATCATGCAATCATATCATAGACCTCAAAATAATCATAAAATAATTATTTCTATCTCGGATTTTGTGCTCCCAAAACCACTATTCCGATTAGGCCTTAATTCGGGTTATCACAACTCTCCCCCCCTTTAAGGATTTTCGTCCCTGAAAATCTTACTGGTAAACAAGTGTGGGTATTGATTCCTCATAGTTTCCTCGGGCTCCCATGTAGCCTCTTCTACCCCATATTTTTGCCACAATACCTTCACGAGAGCAATACTTTTATTTCTCAGTTGCTTGACCTCTCGAGCTAAAATTTTAATCGGTCCTTCATTGTAACTCATATCCGGTTGTAACTCGATTTCTGTCGGTGAAATCACATGTGAAGGATCCGAACGATACTGATCTAACATAGATACATGGAATACATCATGGATCTTCTCTAATTCTAGCGGTAATGCTAACTGATACGCTACCGGACCAATTCTTTCAATTACCTCATACGGTCCGATGAAACGTGGACTCAACTTGCCTTTCCGACCGAATTTAAAAACTTTCTTCCATGGAGACACTTTTAAAAACACTTTATCACCAACTTGAGATCTCTTTTCGCTTCAAATCTATGTAAAATTTTTGCCTATCCGAAGCAGCTTTCAAACAGCCTCGAATCACTTTCACTTTTTCTTCAGTTTCTTTGATTAAATCAACTCCGTAAATTTGGTTTTCTTTGAGTTCGGTCCAATACAGCGGTGTCCGGCACTTGCGACCATACAACGCTTCATAATGTGCCATTTTCAAACTCTTCTGATAACTGTTATTGTAAGTAAATTCCACCAACGGTAAGTACCTTTCCCAACTTCCTTGGAACTCCAACACGCAACATCTGAGCATGTCTTCAAGAATCTGAATTATTCTTTTTGATTGTCCATCAGTCTGTGGATGGAAGGCAGTGCTAAAATTTAACTTCGTACCTAATGCTTATTGCAGCTTTTTCCAAAATCGCTAAGTAAACCTTGGATCTCTATCCGAAATAATCGACAATGGTACTCCGTAAAGTCTAACAATCTCACTAATATATAATTCAGCTAACTTATCAAGAGAATAATCAGTGTGTACCGAAATAAAATGGGCTGATTTAGTCAATCTGTCGACTATCACCCAGACGGCATCTTTCTTCTTCGGAGTTAACGGCAATCTTGATACAAAATCCATAGTAATTTAATCCCATTTCCATTGGGGAATCATGATAGGCTGAAGTAGACCCGAAGGCACCTGATGTTCAGCTTTTACTTGCTGACAAACCAAGCATCGCGATACAAACTTGGAAATATCTCTTTTCATTCCGTTCCACCAATACATTTTCTTCAAGTCATTGTACATCTTTGTACTACCCGGATGCATAGATAAACAACCATTGTGTGCTTCATGCAAGATCCTCCGAATCAACTCATTATTTTTCAGTACACAAATCCGATCTTTAAACATCAGACAACCATCAGAGCTGATTCTGAAGTCTGATCCTGTATCTGCCTCACATTGTTTTCTTTTAGCTTGTAATTCTTTATCACTCCTCTGAGCTTCATAAATATTTTGTAAAAACATCGGTCTTGCCTTCAACTCTGCTAGAATCGAACCATCATTAGATACCGTCAACCGAGTATTCATAGCTCTCAAAACAAATAACAACTTTCTACTCAAAGCATCAGCAACCACATTCGCTTTCCCCGGATGATAGTCAATCACAAGCTCGTAATCTTTCAATAATTCTAACCATCTCTGCTGGCTCAAATTCAAGTCTTTTTGTGTCATCAATTACTTGAGACTTTTATGATCTGTAAACACTCGGTATTTTTCTCCGTACAGATAATGTCGCCAAATCTTCCAAGCAAATACTACAGTAGCTAGCTCCAAATCATGAGTTGGATAGTTCTTTTCGTAAGATTTTAATTGCCTCGAAGCATAAGCCACAACCCTTCCCTCTTGCATAAGTACACATCCCAAGCCATTTAGAGAGGCATCACTATACACTACAAATTCTTTACCTGGCTCGGGTTGTACCAACATCGGTGTTTCAGTCAGTAACTTCTTTAATTTCTCAAAACACTGTTGGCATTCTTCTGTCCACTCGAATTTAACATCCTTTCAGAGTAATCTGGTCATAGGAGTAGCAATCATAGAGAATCCATTTACAAATCATCAGTAATAACCAGCCAAACCCAAGAAACTTCTGACCTCAGTCACGTTCTCCGGCGGCTTCCACTCAATAATAGTTGAAATCTTACTGGGATCAACCCATATACCATCACCTGAAACAATATGACCTAAGAATCCAACTTCTCGAAGCGAAAACTCACTTTTACTGAACTTGGCATACAACTGCTTATCTCTCAAAATTTGCAAGACTATCCTCAAGTGCTAAGCATGTTCTGTCTCGTTCTTCGAATAAATCAATATATCGTCAATAAATACCACAACAAACTTGTCCAAATATGGCCAAAATATTCGATTCATCAAATCCATAAACACGGCAGAAGCATTTGTCAACCCGAATGGCATAACTAAAATTCATAATGGTCGTACCTTGTTCTAAAAGCAGTTTTAGGCACATCTGATTCTTTCACCCGCAACTAGTAGTACCCGTACCTCAAATCGATCTTTGAAAACCATGTCGCTCCTTTCAACTGATCGAACAAGTCGTCAATTCTTGGCAACGGATACTTGTTCTTGACTGTCACCTTATTCAACTACCGATAGCCTGCACATAAACTCATAGAACCATCCTTCTTTTTCACAAATAATATGGGAGCACCCCGAGGCGAGAAACTCGGTCTCACAAAGCCTTTATCTATCAATTCTTGCAACTGCGTCTTTAATTCTTTCAACTATGTTAGTGCCATTCTATACGGAGAAATCAAGATCGGAGTCATTCCTAGTATCATCTCAATACCAAATTCTACTTCTCTGACAGGAGGCAAACCCGACAACTCTTCTGGAAATACATCCGCAAAGTCACACACAATCGGTACTGATTCAACTTTCTTCTTAGATTCTTTTGTATTCAATACATATGCCAAATAATCTTCATAACCTTTTCTCAAATATCTTTGAGCCGACATCAAAGTAATCATACTAAACAACGCTTCTGATTCGTCTGATTCAACCCGTAGAATTTCACCATTTTCACATTTTAATTCAATAACCTTTTGTTTGCAATTCACTATAGCATCATGCAATGTCAACCAATCCAAACCCAAAATAACATCAAATTCATCAAACGGAAACAACATCAAGTTGGCTGGAAAATAATGACCCCTAATCATCAAAGGACATTTCTTGCATACTTTATCAACTATGACACATTTGCCTAATGGGTTCGATACTTTAACCACAAATTCGTAGACTCAATAGGTATGTTCATATTAGATACCAATTTCATGCACACATATGAATGAGTAGAACCAAGGTCGATCAAAGCAATAACATTAATATCATAAAGAGAGAAAGTACCGGTAATCACGTCGGGAGACGAAACATCTTCACGCGCCCTTATGGCATAAGCTCTAGTCGGAGCTCTAGCTTCAGATTTCGAAGCTGATTCTCTGACTACATTCTTGCTGCTTGCCTCGTTCCCAGCATTTCTCGAAGATCTTTCTCTTAAAACAGTACCACTTGGCTTTGTACTCTGAAATTTTTCTTTCTCGATCCTCTCTGGACAATCTCTAATAAAATGATCCGGAGACCCACACCGGTAACATTCATTAGTTCTACAAGGACCAAAGTGACTTCTACCACATCGTTGGCACTCAGGTCTAACAATTCTCGAATTTCCCACACTAGCCACCGAAGTAGTCCGAGATCTGGAACCCACATTTTCTTCTTATGATCCCCATATGAATGTCCTGCTGATGTCTGAGAATGAGAATACATATCTCTGGAGTTTCTAGACTGCGATGGGAGTGTACTGCTCATCGGTCTTTTCTTCCAATTTCTTGTCTCAGCCTCTGTCTTTTTCTTCTCTTTAATTAGTTCTTCATCCTTACAAGCCCGATCAACAAGTACCACAAATTCTTTTAACTCAAGAATACCCACAAATACCTGGATGTCTTCATTAAGTCCATCTTAAAATCGTTTGCACATTTTAACCTCTGAAGGGATATATTCTCGAGCATACTTGCTCAATCGAACGAACTCTCTTTCATACTCGGTAATTGTCATGTTGCCTTGCTTCAACTCGAAAAACTCTTTACGCTTCTGGTCTACAAATCTTTCGCTGATATATTTCTTCCAAAATTCTTCTTGAAAGAATTCCCAAGTCACATTCTCTTTTGGCACCACTGAAATTAATGTCTTCCACCAATGATAAGCTGAATCCCTCAGCAATGATATAGCACATTTCAAGCACTCTTCAGGTGTACAAGATAACTCATCAAATACCCGAATAGAATTTTCGAGCCAAAATTCTGCTTTTTCAGCGTCATTATCAACATTTGCCCTGAATTCTTTGGCCCCTTGCTTGCGGATTCGGTCAACCGGAGATCTATGGAATTTCATCAGATCCATACCTGAAGGAATCTGGGGTACAGGTTGAGAAATCGGGGGTGGTGGGGGAGGTTGTTGAGCAGTCGGGTTCGTACGAACGAACTCTGTATACCAAGCATTCATCATTTGGAGAAAGGCTTCCCGAGCCCTTTCTCCTCCTCCTTGGCTAACAGTAGGAGGTCGATTTTCAATCGGCACCGCCCCTTCAGCAGGAGCTGGCGCATTGCACTCTACATCATCAGCCACAGTTGGATCAGGATCCATTTACTATAAAAAAAATCATTTAAAAAGGTCAGGAGTAGTCACACTATCATAATATATAAATATGGCATGTATAGCAAAATCCGTACTTACACCATGTTAGCCCAAGAACTGACTAAACCTGCTCTGATACCACCAAATGTCACACCCGCATACCCGAGACCGTCGTCGGAGTCGAGCGCGAGGTGTTCAGGGACTTAATTCATTAATTAAACAACTCAAACAATTTATTTTAGAATTTCCAAACAAGCTGGCTAACTGCGTCATAGTCGCTAAAAAATCCATATATCGAGTTAAAAAACTAAAAATCTAATTCCATAAATTTTCCCTAAAACTAGACTCATATATATAATTACTACTTTTTTCTATAATTTTTGGTTAGGCAAATTAGTACAGTTTATTAGTTAAAGTTTCCCTTGTTTCAAGGTTCGTCTACTCTGACCCATGTGTATTACGAATCAGATATCTCCCTATATAAATCTTCAATGACTATTCCGTTTGTTTCTCATAAAACTAGACTCAATAAGGATTTCATACATGTAAGGTAAAACTCCTAATTGTTTTTTTTTATAATTTATGGTGAATTTTAAAAGTCAAAACAGGGGATTCAGAGATTGCTCTGACCTTGTTTCATATAAACTTAAATCTCACATAAAATATAACTCATTTACCTGTTTTATTTCTTCTATATGAAAATAGACTCATCAAGAATCAATTCCATAAATTATTCATCATTTAATTCCATTTCTACTATTTTTAGTGATTTTTCAAAATCACGTCACTACTGCTGTCTAATTCTGTTTTGTGGCCAATTTTACGTTTCCAAGGATATTCATGGTTTAGTTAAGACATAAAGCATACATGTTATCATATATAAACTTGATTAGCCATTCCAATAGCTAATCATTCTCAAACATTTCCATTCCATCCATAGGCCATATCGTAAGATTATACACACAAAATGATTGGAATGCTATACATGTCATATTTCTAAAAATTTCAAGTCATTATACCGTGATTGTCCAGTGATAGTGTGAGCGTGCCTCCAACCATCCCGATCTCCAAATTGACTTGTCAAAACTATAAAGAATGAAAAGGAGGGAGTAAGCATAGATGCTTAGTAAGTCCACATGCAAATAACAAATAACTTAGCAAAGCAATTATACCAACCAACATTAGCATAATATCACCAAAACATGTATCACATTTCTATTCATCATTCATCATCTTACCATATTATTGTTGTCGTATCAAGTCTCAACCCGAGGGTTAACTACATACCTGTCCAAAGTGCCCATTCCACAACACTTACCAATACGTCACTTTCATCTTGAGTATTCTTCCATTTCACTAGAATTTTACCCGTTGAACACATCAGAATATAACTCAGATACATGGAAAGTTTGCACATAAGTGCCACATATGTAGCCAAGCTACCATGTAACCCGCCCATAAGCGAACTCGGACTCAATTCAACGAGCTCGGGCATTTGCATCTATAAGTGAACTCGGACTCAACTCAACGAGCTCGGACAACTCGGACTCAAATCAACGAGTTCGAATGCCCAAATATCCTAATCCATTCCTAAGGTTCAACGGGACTTTCCTCATTCGTACTGCTTTACCATTCTCCTTGGAATACCAATGACGATACTTCGGTAGTCTTTCACATTTTTCACATAATTCATAAAATTTTTGCATGTTGTCCAACAATGACCACAAAGCATAGAATTGCATGATAACAATCATAATATCATATAAATATCATTAAATGATTTAAAATAACAGTTATATTACAATATTTACATATGAACTTACCTCGATACAAAATGAGAATAGTCGAGCCTATTCCTCGTAAACTTTATTTTTCCCCCGATCTTGACTCGAATCTCTTTTCTCTTGATCTATAATACCAAATTAATTTATTTAATACACACATGCATCAAAACGGCCCCTACTACAAACTTTGACAAAATTACCATTTTACCCCTAAAGTTTTACATATTTACACTTTTGCCCCAAGGCTCGTAAATTAAAGCTCATCCTATTTTCTTATGTTTTATGACATGCTAATCATTTTTCCCTTCTATAGCAACATCAAATTCACACTCTAACATTTACTTAAGAATATTAGGTATTTGTACCAATTATGTTATTTTACTCGTTTTTACGAAAAAATCACTTAGCAAAAGTTGTTTAACACAATCTCAAACTTCATATTCTGCCATAAAACATCAAAATTCATACATATCATCCATGGGAAAAATTTTAAATATAAACCCTAGCTCAAAATATTGGTAGAAATAGGTAAACCGAGCTACGCAGATTTCAAAAATGTAAAGAACATTAAAAACGGGCATAGAAATCACTTACAATCAAGGCTTAAAAGTGTTGAAACCCTAGCTATGGTGGAGAGAAAAATTTAGCAGCAACTTATGGAGAAGATGATAATTTTTGTGTTATTTTTCCCATTTTATTTCATTTAATATCCAAATGACCAAAATGCCCTTCCTTACTAAACTTTCAAAAATTCCATCCATGTCCAATTTTTGTCCATAAACTTAGAAATTGGTCAAATTTGTATTTAAGACCTCCTAATTAATATTTCAAAGCAATTTCATAGTAGAAACTTCTAGAATGCAAGTTTTGCAACTTATTCAATTTAGTCCCTAACTTCAAATTAAGCACTTTATGCATAAAATTTCTTCACGAAATTTTCACACAATCATGAAATCATATCATAGACCTCAAAATAATCATAAAATAATTATTTCTATCTAGGATTTTGTGGTCTCAAAACCACTATTCTGATTAGGCCCTAATTCGGGTTATCACATTTTATAACCGTTACAAGCCTTAGGAAGTTTCTAGAACCCACTTTGGAAACAACCAATAGATATCAAGCACCTAGCACAACCAAACAACACAGTGCTAAGTGATTATTAGCAACACTTCCTTAGGATGTGTTGTAACGGCCCAATTTTAATGATACTTAAAATGGTGGTTTCGAAGCCATGTTTACCGTTGATTGAGTCTATAAGTTTTAATACTTAATAATTGCTAGTCTATTATATTGTTATATGAAATCTTGGTGGTACAAGAATAGCAGAAAATGTTGTTCAATTGAAAGCTGTTAACGTCTAGGATCCATCTCACTTAAAGTATAGGTTTTTTTTCAAGAAAAAGTTTATTGCTATAGATATCACAAACCGACTAGGTTTTCAATTTTTAATTTTCCACTGTGATAAACAACTATTTTTTAAATCGGATTTTTTAAACAAATGTTTCCTACTCATCCCTAATGGCAACCATGTTTCTCACCACCTTATTTCTCATTCTCTCCCCTCCATTATTTCTCCAAAATTTTGGAAGAGACAATTAAATATTCGTAACTATAAAAGGCTAGCAAAAATAATGCACTATGAAGCAAAAAAGTTCTTTTTAGGCTCAAAAGAAATTTCAACATTGATCACACTTCAAAATAGATCACTTTTTTTACTCACAATGCTTTTAATAGATTCAATGCTTTAAATCTCTCTAAAAGCTTTTATCCCTCACCTTGTTTTTATTCACTTAAAATTTTTTATTTCAACACTTTTAAGCTAGATTCTATACTCACTAAATTAAACAGTCTTTTCACTTTTACCACTCAAGTGAATAATACGAGACCACTATTATGTATCTACCTAACCCTTAATGTCTATGGTCTGATGTTCAATTCAAAGTGCAATTAAACAAAATAAGATAGAGAAAGGATTTAGTATCATACTCAGTTTTGGGCTCAAAGTCTCAAAGATAGAGGTTCATCAAGAACGAAAAATAAGACTCTAAATATTAGGAACTAGGAATGTTATAGCATACCGAAGGTAGTCATTTCAGCTCTAGGCTAAACAAACAATGCCTTAGGTCATCCTTAGACATCTCAACAAATATAAATTCAAAACATGCTTCTATTTACAATTCCATAAATGACATAAAATTCCAAACATGTGTATACATCCATCTACACATTTATTTATTACATGACATAAAATCTAGTATTTCAACATATAATGACATAAAATCTAGTATTTCAACATATAATAACCACTTTTACTCTATCGCACAATGTAACTAAGTGAACTAACTAATCTAGACTAAAAAAGAATAGAATTTAACTATCTTTATGCAAAATTTACGAGTCAAAAAAGTCAATTAAAATATATCATATCAAATCAACTAATTATTCACATCCACCATGCTTAAGCACCATTCACAAACAAAAATAAAACAAAGGTTTTTTTTGAAAATTTCCTAAAACATAAAATTAACATACATAAAACACAAAATAAAGTAAAGCAAATTCTATGTAGCCTCTAATTAAATCACACATTGTCCTCAATGTGTTTCCAATAATAATTAAGAGGTATAAGGACTTCACTAATTATCATTAGGCAATGTGAGGTAAAGTCAAAGTTGCCCACCTCCTCGTTGAAGCTCAAAAATGTTGTGTAATCCTCAAGCAGGTAACCTACAGAAAAAAAAATCAAAAGCAGAAGTATGCAAATAATAAAATAAAACAAAAACAAACCAAAAAATTCAAGTTCAAAGGATAGTGGTATCACCTACTTCAAACTTCAACCATATCCCAACATAACACTTTAGCATCATCATCCTCTTTAACAACATGATCCTAGTCTCAACTTTGTAAACAACGCAATCCTAATATCAAATTTCTTGGAAAGTATCAACAGTTCCCCCAAGATATGGCTTTACTCTTTGCCTGTTTACTAAAAATAGTTGTCCATCTTTTGTTCCAAGCTCAATAGCCCCATTGGCTAGCACACAGTTAATTGTGTATAGACTGGACCATCGCAATTGAAGTTTTCCTGGTAACAATTTAAGTCAAGAATTAAATAGTAACATTTGTCGTCCCGGGACAAAGCTCTTCTTAATTATGGAATCATGGCACAATTTGCTTTTATCTTTGTACAACTCGGCATTCTCATATGCCAAAAATCTAAACTCCTCCAATTCATCTAGTTGAAACAACCTAGTGTTTTTAGCTAAATTAGGACCAAGATTCAATTTCTTAATTGCCAAGTATGTTTACTTTTCTAATTCTATTGGCAAAGGATAGTTTTTACTGTAAACAGTATGATATGGAGACATCCCCAATGGAGTTTTATAAGTTGTCTTATAAGCTCACAATGTAACGCCCCTAACCCGTATCTGTTGCTAAAATAGGATTATGAGGTAGTACCGATCAATATACATCATATAATATACATAACTCATACATTTATGCATTCATACTCAAATACCATTCAACGCAATCACATTGTCCCTTATTAGGGCCTATGAGGCCTTAAACATGCTTTAGAATTAGTTCGGGACTAAACTGATAACATACGAAAATTTTTGGAAACTTAGAAATTTTTCAACCATACAGAGGTCACACGCCTGTGTGAATAGACCTTGTGCCTCACATGACTCTAGACACGCCCTTGTCTTAGGCTGTGTGGAAACAGGGCATACATACTTACTCGGGTAACACGGCCAATCACACACCCGTGTGTCTAGCCCGTGTGCCCTTCAAAATGGCCACACACGTCCGTGTGCTAGGCCGTGTACTAGACCGTGCCAAAACTGTAGGGTATACTGACTTATGCAACACGGCCAAGTCACATGCCCGTGTGCTAGGCCGTGTGCCAATTAGGAAGTATACTGACTTGTACCACATGGCTGGTTACACGCCCATGTGTGAGACCGTGTGGAGCATACTAACTTCATTCTAATATCAACACCAAGAGACACACGGCCATGTAATACGACCGTGTGTCGCACACAGCTGAGATACACGCCCGTGTCTCTACTCGCGTGGACAAAAATAAGCTATTTGCAAGACCAATTTGCCACCCCAACTTCAATGTACCTACATAAAGAAAAATGTACAATTTCCAAACAAAAAAAAAGTAGCCAAATCAATTCCAATTCATACACAATTCATATCATTATAATCTCATCTAACCCAAAACTCAATTCACTATCATTTACTTAGCCAATTACATGCCAAAACAATACCAAACAATATGAATCATTTACCATAATTCAAATAACCATTTGAACAACTATAAAATCCTAACCACATCCATACAAAACATATCAAAATAAGCCATTGCTCATGGCTATATATTTACATACCAAACCATGTACATTTACAAGCCATTTCTAGTAGCTAAACACACATCAATATTAATATCATTTACAAGCCAACTCTCATGGCTATAATCACAACCAAAATACCACATCTAGCATATACATGTCATATACCAAAGATGTAACACCCCTTACCCGTATCCAAGGTCGGAACAGAGTATGAGGCATTACCAGACTTAACAATACACATAGACGAAAATCGGGCCATAAAATTTCATTTAATTCAAAACTTTTCGAACACATGCATAACAAACAAAGCTAACTATATCATCACATCAAAACATAGGACATGGCACGATTAATTAAACTTATAAACCATAATGGATAAGGACCACATCTCATGATTTTATACGATAACTCAATGCAGACTGATACGTATGGTCAAAATCATAATAAAAATACATATCACAAACCAACTTCCTATACATGCCACTCACTTGATATTTCTAATATTTGAATTAATTTTCCCAAAAATGATAGTTTGATAGTGTGATTTTGCCTCCGACGATTTCCAACCCCGAGCCGACCTGCCAATACTAAAGAAATGGAGAGGATGGGTAAGCTTTACGCTTAGTAAGTTCATATGAAAATAATAAGCAATTACTACCATGCTTTTCAAGATAAAACACTATAATTGTACAATTACACATATTCAGTATAAGCTATTTTTTGGAGTCCCAGTGTTAAAAAAATCATATCTCAAGTTACAAAACTTGAAATCCAATTCCGTAAATTTTTTATGCAACTAGATTCATATGTATACTTACTAATTTTTTTCTAGAATTTTTGGTCAGGCAATTTAGTACAGTTTATTAGTTAAAGTCTCCCCTGTTTCAGGGTATGACTACTCTGACCCCTGTGCACTACGAACCGAATTTCTCCCTGTACAGAATTCCAACAACCATGCCGTTTGTTTCCCTTAAAATTAGGTTCAAGAAAGAATCCATGCATGTAAGGTATGACTCTCAATAATTTTTTTAAAATTTATGGTGAATTTCTAAAGTCAGAACAGGGGATCTCGAATTCATTCAGACCCTATTTCACAAGAATTCAAATATCACACAATATAGAATTCTTTTGTTTCCTCTGTTTCTTTAATGTGAAAATAGACTCATTAAGCTTTATTTCCATAACTTTTTTTAAATTAATTCAAATTAGACAATTTTTTGTGAATTTTCAAAGTCATGCACTGCTACTATCTAATATTGTTTTACTACTAAAGTTCACTTTTACACAATTTCACTTAATCCATTCCATTTTACCGAGGTTCGCTCAAATATTGAGCATATTACTCATAAATTCAAATAAGCATATACTTGCACTTGTTCATCACATAATCACTTTCACATGTATTTTCATTTAATCGATTTCCCGTTGAACTCATCGAAATAATAACAGATACACAATTGCCTGCACATTTTCCCATTTCCACACTTGTAGCCGAAGCTATCTGGTACACATAGTAGCCTGCACTTAGTACTACACATGCGACCAACAGTCTGGTACACGTATTAGCCTGCACTTAGTACTACACACGTGACCTCACCATCTAATACACATAGTAGCCTGCACTTAGTACTACACATGCGACCTCACAATAGATCATTCGTATCGTTTTTATTCCTAAGGTTCAATCGGGAAATTCCTCACTTTTCAACATTTTACTAAATTGTCCGTAATCAATTTAAATTCATAATTTACATCAAATAACCATTTGATAGGCAGCGACATTTCATATGATATCAAAATATAATAACATAAAAAGAATCGATAGACTATTTATGTACGAATTTACTCGAAGTGTCGATCTCACTATCCATAGTACCAATTGTCCATTCATAGTATAATAAGACACAACTCAAATATCAAATCAGCTTTTAAGAATTTACATAACATATATCACATATTTCATATATCACTTGTCATGTATCTTCATTTTCTTGCATTTCATGTAACATTCTTTCATGTCATAATTCCACATCATAAACACCGTTCCATCAATTTTTCCAATATATTAAATCATAAAATAGATGCAATAATAGTAAGAAATATAATTCAAACATAACATTGCATTATTATTATCATACGAACTTACCTCGATCCAGAAACAGCAATTTACCATTTTAGTCCATAACCTTGTATTTTCCCGATTTAAGCTCGAATCTCGATTTCCTTCATAATCGAGCTTGGAAGCTTGGAAACCCTAGCCATGGAGTATCCCTTGGTATACACGTCCATGGTGAAGAAGATGAGCAAAATCGGCTTTCTATTTTGTATTTTAATTCATTTTACCCCTAAATGACCAAAATGCCCTTACTACTAAACTTTCCAAAAATTCCATTCATGTCCAATATTTGTCCATAAACTTTGAAATTGGTTAAATTTCTATTTAAGACCTCCTAATTAATATTTCAAAGCAATTTCATACTAGAAACTTCTAGAATACAAGTTTTGCAACTTATTCAATTTAGTCCCTATCTTCAAATTAAGCACTTTATGCATAGAATTTTTTCACGAAATTTTCATACAATCATGGAATCATATCATAGACCTCAAAATAATCATAAAATAATTATTTCTATCTCGAATTTGTGGTCACAAAACCACTATTCTGATTAAGCCCTAATTCGGGATATTACAAAAGATGTTTAACTCAAAAGTACCAACTTAGATGTTTGATAATGTGATGATGTTCTCGACGACTCCCGGATTCAAGCTAGCTTGATTCACTATAAAACATAGAAAAAACACACAAAGTAAGCTTCATAGCTTAGTAAGCTCGTATATGAATAACTTAATTCATTGCATAAATACAAATCAACCAACTACACATAACAAATCTATATACACAATAACTACAAACCTTTCTCATGTCTCAAATCATGATCAAATACAATCTTATCGAACTTTCATTGTTTAATACTTGAATAGTTTTGTACATACCTATATCGCCTTTTACTAACCTCTTTCTCAACCACAACATTTGTTTACCCATTGAACCATTTGGAATAGAAATCGGATACTCATAAATCTCGTACGATAAGTACCTATACCATGGCCCATAGCCAAATCAAGATAACTTATTCGAAGAACTATTTTCATGGCCCGAAGCCAAAACATCCGATATGCATGGCCCAAAGCCAAATCGGTATAACTCGTACCCGAAGTGCTAATAAGATGGCCCGAAGTCAACTCATCCGATATGCATAGCCCGAAGCCAAATTGGTATATCATCTTATAACATGTCACCAGTATCCAAATCTATTCCTAAAGTTCAACCGGGATTTTTAGCTTGTTGATTCCATCTTCTAATATATCCGTAAAATCATATTTACAATTCATACATTAATAAAAATCTCATAATCACAATTTAGACAACATCAAAGCATTTAACATACATTTATAAGGAAAACGTCACATACGAACTTACCTCAAGTATGAAAACGGCGAAATGAGTCAATTACTCGATAATCTTACCTTTCTCTCGATCTAATTTCGGATTCCTCTTTTCTTGATCTAAATATATTCAAAATTAACTTCTTTAACCAACCACTCATTCAATTTAGTCCAAAACATAAGTTAGGCTTATTTACAATTTAGCCCCTAAACTTTTACACATTAACAATTTAGTCCTTATTTCACAAATACACAAAATTCACATATTTTCATTAAATCCAAGCTTTTCTAAATTATATATGGGTCCCTAGCAGCCCAAAAATTTCATTTATTTCACATTTCAACCACTCAATTTGCATATTTCACAATTTTATCTCTATTATGCATTTTCATCAAAGATCACTTTACAAAACTTGAAAATCTATCATCAAGCTTTCATATTTCATCTTCAAATACCAAAGAACACAAAAAATCATCAATGGAAACTCTTAAAATCTTTAACAGTTTCACAATTAAAGGTACGGACTAGCTAGATTGAGCTGCAACGATTACAAAAATATAGAAATCATCAAAAATAGATCAAAAATCGTACCTTAATTGCTTGAATTTGCCTAGCTGAATGAAAAACCCTATCTTATCTTCTTCTTCTTTTAATTTTTGATGCATGAATATGAGAATGAAGCTTTAATTAGCTTTGTTTTATTTATTTTAACCTTTAATAACCAAATTACTAAACTAACCTTATTATAAATCATTTAATATCATCCATTTAATGTCCATATAAGTCCTCTAACATTTAAAATGGTATAATTTTCATTTAAGGCCATCAAATTTAAAACCAAAGCTATTTGGCACCTTTAACAAGTAGAATGCAACTTTTGCATTTTACTCGATTTAGTCATTTTTCTCAAATTGAGCAATTAAACAATAAAATTAGCTCACGAAATTTTCACACATATAAAATAACATGCTGTAAACATAAAAAATAATATTAAAATAATTTTCTAACGTCGAATTTGTGGTTCCGAAATCACTATTCTGTTTTAGCTCAAACCGGGTTGTTACACACAATGCATCATCTAATTGAACCAACCAATTTTTTTGAGATGAGTTCACTCTCTTCTCAAGGATTTGATTAATCTTATGATTTGATACATCTTCTTCACCATTGGCTTGCGGATGGTAAGCAGTTGCAATTCAGTGCTTTTCTCTTTGTACAACTTGGCATTCTAATATGCCAAAAATCTAAATTCTTTCAATTCATGTAGTTGAAACAACCTAGCGTGTTTAGCTAAATTAATATCAAGATTTAATTCTTTAACTGCCCAGTATGCTCTATTTTCTAACTCTATTGGCAAATGATAGGTCTTTCTGTAAACACTATGATAGGAGACATCCCCAATAGAGTTTTATAAGTTGTCTTATAAGCTCACAAGGCATCATCTAATTAAACCATCCAATTTTCCCAAGATGAGTTCACTATATTCTCAAGGATTTGCTTAATCTCATGGTTTGATACCTCTGCTTGACCATTGGCTTACGGATGGTAATCAGTTGCAATTCGGTGCTTAACACTATACTTTGATAAAACATTTTCTAATTACTTACTGTAAAAATGTGAATCTTCATCACTTAAGAGTGCTTGAGGAGTCTCAAATCTCAAGAAAATGTTCTTACATAAAAATTTTACGACTGCCTTAGTATAATTTGTTGACAAGGTCACTACTTTTACCCACTTGGGAACATAATTCACTACCAACAAAATGTACTAATTTCTTAATGAATTCAAGAATGGCCCCATGAAGTCAATCCCCATACATCAAAAACTTCAACTTCCAAAATCCCTTTTTGAGGCATCTTATCATGCTTAGAAATATTTCTTGTTCACTGACATTGGTCACATCATCTTACAAAATGATAAGTATCCTTAATCATAGTTGGCCTATAAAACCCTAATCCTAAAATCTTTCAAGTACTCACTTTTCCTCCAAAATGTCCCCTATAAGGTGAGGCATGACACTTGACCAAAATATCATTAATATATCATGCCCTATCTAAAGTGATTGACATTGTGTCCAATCACCACCCTAGTTGTATAGTCTAGGCCTACCATGGAAGAATAATCTATTAACATACCCTACGACCACCAATAGGATAGTGACACGTGGCACTTTGGGATCCTATTTTAGAATATATAAACCCTTAACTCCCATACATTGGGGGATCCTCTCTCTCTCTCTCCTCTTTCAATAGTCATTCTCTCCCTTTCATTAGCCAAATTCCAACCAAGCTTTGACCACCTTGCAAAATAGCTCTCCACCTAACCTTAAGTCAGGTGAACTGCTATACATCATCATCATCATCTTCTGTTATTTGATTCATCATAAATATATATAATACCTAATAATGTGGCACAATTTATTTCTCACCACAACAACTAAAATTTCAATATTTATTAAGATTGAAAATTGTTGACTGAGCATTTCCTTTATACACTCTCATCATTAAGCAAAACTTTGTTTGAGTTTTTCTTGTTCATTTTGCTCCATTTTCTTGATTTCTCTTAGTTCTTTTAATATCATATTAGGGGTTTGATTTTTTCCTATCTTCTTTTTTTCTTGATTTTTTTCCCAAATAATTTTTAACATTTAATTTTAGAATGCATAAAGCAAATAGACAATCATTAAGATGATTATAAGGGCAATGGGCATGTGTTCTACATTGAGATCACTTTTGCCTCAAACTTAATTATTTTTTGTTTAAGATGATGGATGTTTCTTGATTGTCTTTACAATTTTATTTTCTTATAAATGTTTTATCCCATTTGCGACTTATCCTTCTAAATTATCATACCCAAACACTATGAATGCACTAAAAGGCTATTAGAGTCTGGGACCAAGCCAATACAAGACCTTAAGTTTAAATCCTTATGGCCCAGTCATAAATCTTCATTTTACATTGTGTTGGTTGTGGTTCTCATATCGGTTTCGTATAGTTTCTTTATTGTTTTTGTAAACAAAATTGTTGTGTACTATTGTTTTTTGCCATCGTATATATCTGGCAGCAAGGGTGAAGTTAGAATATTTTTTAGTGGGGCAGAATTAAATTGTATATTTTTACTATAGTAAAAATACAATTTCACTATTTTAATAGCCTATGTCTTTTTAATTTTAAATGATTAAATAATTTTTTACCATTTTGGGATGGGACAAAGTGTAATTTTATTATAAAGAGTGCAAATGAAAAATTTTCCATTCAAAAGAGGGCAAGATCCCTGCCAATCCCTAACTTCCCCACTACCTCGCTGGCCTTGGGGTTTTGAATCAATCATGTTTTTGCTGTTGTTATATATATATATATATATTATTAATGTTTTAATAATTCAAACGTTAAATTTAGCAATAAATTATATTTATCATGCATGTAAAATTTAAAATTGATCCAATATTTTTATGATATTGATTTAAATACTATCTACATTAATATATATTTAGTGATTGAAATTTATTTTTATATAAAATAAATAATTATATAATTTTAATTTATTCCATATTTAATAGTCACAATTTACATAAATGAATAAGAAATATAATGGCTAGATTTATAAATATCAATCCATACCGGCCAAGTTTATTCAACCCAGTAAAAGAACAATATAAAAAGAAACCCAAATAAAATGAAGCAGTGCCAGTGAAAGAAAGAGTTTTCCTTCAAAAAAGTGAAAAAGTCCACCAAGACTTTGTTGTTCTGTTCTATAGTGGCCTTTTCTTGGGCCCGTTTTAATATTCAAACAACAATACTGCGAATGTTTTAACTTTCAATTCAGGTGCCAAAAACGAAAACAATTCGACTCGTTTCGCTGTTTCGTTAAAAAGACAATCGATCTTCATCAAGTACCAAGTGACTGGGTTATTCCAGAGGTGGCTCATGAGACCCATAAGGCTTCCTGAACTGCCCATAGGACGGAGGAGCGCGGCGGAGGTGTTCGAAGCCGGGATTTATGGGATAATCAAACGGGTTGTTGTGATTGGAAATGGCTTCTCGGGAGCTGAGAATCAATGCATCGGTTTGGTTCGGGCTTTAGGTCTCTCGGGTTGTCATACTTTATATGTAAGCTTCTCTTTATATCTTCCTCTTTGACTGTTCATTTCAAAACTCAGTTCTTTTAATCTAATTATTGTGTGTCTTTTACACGTCCCAAGATTCAAATTGAAATACAGCTATTTGTAAGCAATGGGAAATTTTGATTTGTTATTATTTATATAGTATTTGTTTAATATATTATGCAGCGTGTTACAAGGCCAAGAGGAGGAATCAATAAGTGGCTACATTGGCTTCCGGTTTCTCTTCATAAAAAATTGGATTATGTTATGAGGCAAATTTGCATCTATTCAGGAGTTCAAGTGGAAGCTGGATGGAGTAAAGTGGTTCCTTTTACAATTGAAAAAACTGGTATCTGCTTTCAGCTCTCAAATTATATGGTTTCATATTGCAGTACCAAAGATGGCACCCTTTTATGTTGAAGAAGTCTTTGATTTGTCCTTTTTTTTGTCCCCCGCCCCCCCCCCCCAAAAAAAAAAAATCAAAATTCATATGAGAACTACAGGGTTGTCCAGTGTAATAGAAGCTGATGCAAAACAAATTGCAATGATGGCACGGGATACATTTGAGAAGTAAATTCTTCCAACTTGAATTTCTTTGTTTGCTACTACTTTTTGTTGCACAATGTGACACTTGACGTTGAAGCTATGTGATTTAGCTTTCTAGTGGCAGTTCTTTCTCTTGTGATTATTTTCTTATTTTATTTTACTCTATTAGGGAGGGCCCTCTGTTGGTCATCGCGTCTGGTCGGGATACAATCTCTGTTGCGAGCTCCATTAAACGGTTAGCCACAGAAAATGTTTTTCTTGTTCAGGTTAAACCTTTTTTTTTTTTAATTCTCTTTTCCTCTTTGTTTATATTTGAATGTGAGTTTTTATTGGAGTTTCCACTAGGTGCTTGATATACAAGGCAATTTGTATGTTTCCTTTGAAGTTATTCAACTGTTTCGACTTTGTAGACCTGGGTGATTTCACAGTACGTTAAAAGTTTAAAAGGTGGTCAGAATGTTCAACCTTTTATATATTTCTTTTCAGATACATATTGGCTTTTATATTTCTCATAAGAAAAAATCCAAGAAAATGGCCTGAAATTGTTTATTCATTATGCCGGTAATCATATGTTTTTTTCCTTTTTAGATGCATATACTGCAATTTGTGGTTTTATATATATTTTTCTTTGATTCAATTTTCAGATACAACATCCACGGTCACGGCTGAATAGGTTTGATTTAGTGATTACTCCTCAGCATGATTATTATCCATTGACTCCTCATGGACAGAGACAAATTCCTTGGTTTCTCCAGAGGTGGATAACTCCTCGCAGACCTCCTGATAGACATATGGTATGTATTTAAGTTGTAAATACTGAGAAGGCATCTTGACATAGGAGTCTCTTTGCTGGCTGTTAAGTTATAGTTTCTCTTGTCATTGGTTGGTTGGTATGTAGCTCATCGGTAGTTGTTTCTGAATTTCAGGTTCTCACTGTGGGAGCTCTTCATCTGGCTGATTCTGCTGCATTAAGAAGTGCTGCTTCAGTCTGGCATGATGAACTGGCTCCGCTTGCGAGGCCCTTGCTTGTTGTCAACATTGGAGGGCCAACAAGTAATATTTAGTGCATCATGGAGTTTGTTATCATTTTGATCAATCATCTTTTTAAGTCTCTAACTTCTTTTTGGATAATGCAGTTGCTTTATGTTAACTGATACTTGCTAATTTGCATCTTTTATTGTAGTTATACTTGTTGTTTGAAATGTATTAAAGTATCCTTTGTATATGTAGGAATGTTGTTTGTTTATAACATAATATTAAAGAATCCGATGGCAATTATAAAATAGAAAATGATTTAATCTCGTTCACAGATATCCACCAGCATCATGTTCCATTGTCATTGTTGAACTCATTTAAATGCTCTTTTTTTCAGTCATATTTTTCACTTTTCATAATGATATAGGCAAAAGAATCTGATCAATGAACTTTTCTAATATCCAGTCGTCAAACCCCAAATTTCTTGTAATAATTTGATTTTGTCATGAGGGCTTTTTCACTACATAAGAGCGTTTTAATTGAATTATTGTTTAAAAGATTGAATGAATTATATCTTCTGCAGAATATCTACCAACCTTCCTTTGAGACTTTTATCTAGTAGTTTTTTATATGCTAAATCAAAAGATTTACGCAGGCAGCTGTCAATATGGTGCGGATCTTGCAAAGCAGTTAATAGCTATGCTGCAGAATGTTCTATGGAGTTGCGGCAGCGTCAGGATATCTTTCTCGAGAAGGACTCCTGAGAAGGTAAAAACACTTTGAAAGTTTCTGTTTGTCAAATTTGTCAACAAGAACTGACGTTATTGGTTTTCTAACGAATTCTTGGATTCTTCTTGAGAATTACACCAATAGGTATCAAAAATCTTATTGAAGGAGTTTAGTTCTAATCCAAAGGTTTACATTTGGGATGGTGAAGGTAAACTGTTTCCAGTCTTCTTAAGAGATTTCCCTCCCCTCCTTTTCATGGTAGCTAAGTTTATTCACCCCATCAATTGATGATATGTTGTTTAGGTCCTAATCCACACATGGGACATCTGGCTTGGGCTGATGCTTTTGTTATCACAGCAGACTCGGTAAGCATGTTGAGTGAGGCTTCCACTACAGGGTAGGTCTTGAAAACTGTAAGCCACATCCAATTATTAACAGGTTATATTGGTTTTTTGAATTTGAACATCCTCGTTACAATCCACTGTGCTTCAGAAAACCAGTCTATGTTATAGGAGCTGAGAGATGTACATGGAAGTTTGCTGACTTCCAAAAGTCTCTGTGGAAACGAGGAGCAGTTCGTCCTTTCACTGGCAAAGAGGATGTAAGTTTTTTGATGCATGTAAATTTCAATGTTCCTTCTGATTTATTAAAGAAAGCCACCACAAATTTTCTCTAGCAACTGGAACTGCCTGGCCTTATTTCTGGAATATCTCAAGCATGTAATTTTACACGCCTGCTGAATATGTTGGTTTTACAGATATCTGAGAGCTGGAGCTATCCACCGTTAAATGACACAGCAGAGGCCGCTAGCCAGGTGATGAAGGCACTTGCTGATCGAGGATGGACAATAGACGCATAATCTGCTTTCAGTGCTCGATTTTTATCCAAGCTTTTGCAATTGCTTCCACCTTTGAACAGAGTTTAATCCAGTCCGTACCAACTGATTGATCTTCTTTTGCACACATGTCCAAGTGAAGACATATCAGAAAAGTTTTTACTGTAGTTCTTTTTCTTTCACAATTAATTTTGTCACACCTTGCTTCTTGTTGACACCACAAAAATTTTGAGAGTGTAAGGTAAAAGAGACATGAATTCTACTTTGTTCATTATATTTTGATCCAAAGGCAAATGGATAAAAGAAACACACTTCTGTTCCGCTCTATCTGGTTTGTAAAATCTAAAACCCCCACAGTTTCTACATCTTGCCTGAATCAACCTCATCGAAACATGACATAAATGGAAAACAAACTTCCAGACAAGCTTGAAAAAATTCAAGCTTCATCAGATCCGTGAATATCATTTATTAAATGTGATTATATGAATCAATTGAGTCCGGGTTCATTCCCTATATAAAAGTCCATTTTGATTTGTTGTTGGTTTAGGCAATGACCAATTTTGGGAGTGTTGGATTAGGGAGGTCAGGTGGAGTTTAGTTGAGAGATTAAGAGAATTAACTTTTATTTCGTGAGTTGGTATTTTTGTCGTAGTTTTGTTTGCCTTTGATTACAAGCTCCTACTCCATTTCTATTAAGTGAAAGCAACACTTGTAAATGACCAAAAACTTGGCTCTTGCAACCTCTCAGCTCATCTAAATTTATCATAATTTTATACCCATGTTTAAATACATAGAATATCAAAGTAAATGAAAAATTAGGTATCATAAATTCTGACGATAACTTACAAAATGCTAATTAAAATATACTAATTTAAGCCAATTACGTCTATATCCACTGCGATTACCTCTACCAGCTTCAATGCTATATGTGGAGAGAGCCCTACTCCATTATAATAAAAAAAACATATATATTTAATTATGAATTTCATTCTTTATTTAACAAATCTAAAAATTTACTCTGCCAAAGTTTTATAAGGTAAATAACACAATTCATCACCAAATTTCCGTAAGTTTACAATTTAAGCACCAAAAAATAAAAATAAAAATATTCATTTTAGGCATCATGATCAAAAACTATTTTCATTTTAGGCACTACCATTAAAAACTATTCTCATTTTGGTCACCCGCTATTAATTCAATGTTGTACAATAATTTTAGTCACCCAACTTTAATAAATTCTCATTTTGGTCACTTATTTCTTTTTTTAAATTAATTTTATTTTTTTCAAAAAAAACCTTGGTTTTCATAAGAAATTGAGTTATTCAACTACGGAGGTAAAACTTAGGTTTTCCTTGTAACTCTATTCCTTATAAAAACTCAAGTTTTTTTTGTAAAAGAACAAATAATTCACTAGAAAAATTCAGGTTTTCACTTGTTACTAAAAAAAACTAAAATTAATTTTAAAAGAGGGGAAAAAGGAAATGAAAAGGGTAAAATGTTTTTTTCCAATAAAAACCCGTGTTACCTATAAAAACCTAGGTAATTCTTTATAAAACCCCATGTTTTTTCTTTTTACGGGAAAATGAAAAGTTTAAAATTAATTTTAGAAAATGAAAAATTAAATGAAATTAAAAAGATAAAATAAGCGACCAAAATGAGAATTTATTAAAGTTAGATAACTAAAATTAATTTATGATAACATTAAATTAATGATAAGTGATCAAAATAAAAATATTTTTTAACGACAGTGCATAAAATAAAAATAGTTTTTAACAATAATGCTTAAAATGAAATTTTTTATTTTTTAGTGCCTAAAATAAAAAATTTTAAAAATTAAATGATCAATTGTATAATTTACATACTTTAGTACTTATACGTAACATGAAAATCAACAATATAGTAGTTTACATGTAATGAATTAGCAAAAATAAGTATTCTAATAAGATGTACATAACATATTAGCAAAAATCTATAGTTTAAGTCTATATGCTTACCAACAATTGGGCTAATTTCTCAGAATTAAATTTTGTCAATTAAAATAAATAGATTGTCTTTTCAATTTTTAAAAAATAAATATATCAAATTCGACCAATAGAATTATAAGCTAATCATCTATAAAAACTTCATCCATTCAACCAATTTCCATCACAAAAACAAAGCTTCAACTTCTCTTTTATTGTATAGTTCTCAAATTTCCTCTATTTTCCCTCCCAAAACAAAAGAAAAGAAAAAAAAATGATGAAGAGCAGTGATCACTCAAGCATTAATGTGGCAGAGTCGAGCGGCGTTGAAAAAGGCAAAGGATCACTCATTGCTACATCCAGGGAGCAAAAGAAGGGATTCAAGAAAGGGTTGGGTATTTTGGACTTCCTTCTGAGACTAGGAGCCATTATTTCAACTATAGCCGCTGCTGCTACCATGGGAACCAGTGATGAAACTCTTCCTTTCTTCAGTCAATTCTTCCAGTTCGAAGCCAGTTATGATGATCTTCCCACACTTATGTACGTTGCTTAGTCATAACATATGTATAATGACAGCTAGATATTGTTGAAGAAAGATTGGAATATAATGAGATATATATACATATATAATCAATTTATTTGCAGGTTTTTTGTGATCGCAATGGCACTAGTTGGCGCATATCTCGTCCTTTCCCTTCCTTTCTCCTTAGTTACCATCGTCCGCCCTCACGCAGTTGCGCCGAGACTCCTCCTTTTCATTTTGGACACTGTAAGCATTCGCATGCATGTTCGGAAATTCCCATATGAACCTACCAAAATCAATATATTAACGTTTCGGTTGATGTGTATATATATGGATGTATATGCACATGGCATGCAGGTGGTATTGACTTTAGCAACCGCGGCCGGCGCAGCGGCAGCAGCCATAGTCTACTTGGCTCAGAATGGGAACCCGAACACAAACTGGCTAAGCATCTGCGACCAATTCGGTGATTTTTGCCAGGGTGTGAGCGGCGCTGTGGTGGCATCGTTCTTTACTGTTGTGGTTCTGATGTCGTTGATTCTTCTGTCTGCTTTTGCCCTCAAAAAGCACTAAAACTATAAAAGAGATTGCTGAAGAGAACAAGCATGAGCGATCGATTTACATTTATTACAACTTGATATAAAGCTATATGTTTCATTTGGCATCAATCTACCGTCATGTAAAGCTATATGTTTAAAAATTTTAGTTTAAGATTAAAGAATTAATGAATTTGTACCTAATGTAGTAAAGGTTCAATTCTTATTTAGAAGAATGAAATTCTATTGAGATTTGGAGATATTTCATAATCAATTATTTACTTCTTTGAATATTTGGGTTAACACACGTGGGTGTGAATGCCTTGATATCAGCAAAAAATAGAATTTATTTATTGATTTTTTTGAAACTTTTGTAATGTAATCAAATAAATTATTTACTTTTTAGGCCGTTTGATTCACAAAATGTGTGTGATTTACTTTTTAACACATCTGTTTTACGAAATGTAATATTATTTCTGTTAATAAAATTATCAAAATGATAAAAAAAGAAGAAGATAAAATTGATATAAAAGTAATATTTCGAGCAAATTATAATAGTCAAAATGTAATAATAAACGAAATATTAGTCCTATAAAATAATAAATAAATATGATTGAAATATTTCTTGAAAATTATATCAAATAACTAGACATTTTGATTTATTAATTATTATACTATTATTTTGTTTTTAATTAAGTAAAATAAATCCATAGTAATTTTTTTTATATAAGGGACAAAACTAAATTACTACCAAACTTCCTTTCAACAATTTAAATAGTAAGCAATGTAGGCAGCATCCTTTGCATCTCCTTATCCTGCAGTCCTTGCAATATAGTCTCCGGCAGATCGGGAAAGGCATAAGGGCCAATCGGTTTGTTGAGCATTGTGGCTGCCATGGCGTCAGCAAGACAATTTCCCTCTCTATATGTATGGAGTAGTTGCACTTCCCAACATCTTCTCAACAATTCCATGATGGCTCGGATAACCCCGCTCAACACCAAACTATCACATTCAGTCTTAAGTAGCTTTAACAATTCAAGATTACGCATTTCCAACATTATCTGGCGAAGACCAACGTTCCACGCTTGAGTTACTGTCAAAGACACCCCAACGCTTCCGCTTCTAGCACTGTGCATCTGCCAACCGCTCGAGCAAAACCCAACACCTAAACTCCTGCATGATCACGAAAGATTTGACACCTTCTCTAAGCACATGGCTTACATCCTCCTCCTCAACACCAAAGATTTAGCACTTTGAATCCGATGTAAGATTTGTTTTTGTCTTGAGACAGAATCGCCTTTGTCTTAAGATAATGAGACATCAAGCCTAAAAAAGATTTGTTCAGTTTCATGTCTCAAGACAATTAGTGGCAAAGTTAGGGGGCTAACAAGGGTCTCGGCCCCTAAAATAATTTTTTTATTTAAATTTTTTATAATTTATAATATTTTAAATTAATAATGATAAAGTTACATTTTGACCACCCAAAACGATAAAATTTTGATTTAATCTTTTAAAAATTATAAAGGTATAGACTATTAAAATAAAAAAAATTGCTGTTTTACTATCATAAAAATATACAATTTAATTCTAACCTCCAAACAATAATTTTCTGGCTCAATCACTAGAGATGAGAACCCCTTGTATCGAGACATTTCAACATCGAATTAAAAATAGAAAAATAGGAGAGGCCTGTCTGGAGACATGCTATCATCAAAAATAAAATTGTGGCTTGTCTTGAGACATTGAGTCTCTATCTCGAAACATAATGTTAAAACTTGAAAATTGAATTTGGATTCGAGTTTCAACTCTCAAATTGACTTACTATCACCAAGTAACTCAATGAATTGTATTATTACACCATATGAATGTAAAATTGTGATTGAAATGGATGATCATTTTGATACGAATGGTAATTGAATTCTAAATGATATGAGAAAGAAATAAGTTAATTTGAATTGCTTCGGCAACGTAATATGATATCTCACATTTAAATTTGGCGACCAAATCAAATGTGAGGTGTTACATTAACAACTCAACATCCCAATTATTATTAGGAAAAATAAGAGAACAAAAATATTGAAAAAAATTTAATTTACAATAGTATATGTTAGGATCGTCCCGAATAAGCAATGAACAAGTAAAAATAGTAGAAGAAATTGAGAAGATGAACACACAAATTTAACGTGGAAAAACCCCTCAAAAGAGGATAAAAAACCACGGGCAAAGATAATTTTACTATAATGGCAAAAGAATGAAGAGTACAAAAGATGGAGATAAAAACTAAACCCCGAAAAACAAAGAACCCTCAAACGTAAACACAAAATTCTCTGAATGTGTTATGAGTTCTAATCTAATGGGTGTCTCTTAATTCTAAGATTGTAAAGGAGCCTATTTATAGGCTAAATTAGTAAGTCAAATAAACTATACTAATAAATGCTAAATATATTATACTAATAAATACTAAATCTTCTAGAAAGAAAATATATTTTTGTTTAACTTGACTTGCAAGCAATCTCTTAGAATTTGGGTCACACAATTCTAACAATCTCCACCTTGACACGAATTCTTTCAATGTCATCTTTGCCAAAACCCGCCACGGGCCTATCTTGAACTATGCAGGGAATTAACTGAGTCGAATCTATGCTTAGAAGCTGGAAGACTTCTAGCCTTCGACTTGTGCACTGCCAAATCAAAACTAACCCAGGTCTGATTTTCACGAATACAGTGCCCTAACTTTTCAAAACCTGCATCCAAAAGAGAACCTCTCTTCAACGAAACGGTCATACCTTTTTCCCTCCTATGACCAAGTTGCCTCCGCTTCAAATGAGTTGACTTTGACTCCGTAACGGACGAGGGACGTCCGATTTCACCGGTCACTGTAGAACCTTCCAGAATATAAAGACTGCCGGTTCTTTTACCTTTTAACAAAACGAGAGCTCCACGAGATACTTTAATGTCGTTCGACTCGATGTTGATTCTGCATCCTTTCAAGTCTAAAATACTCAAGGAGATGAGATTCTTTCGTAAATCAGGTACATACCTGACATCTGAGAGTGTCCTAATCGTCCCATCGTGTATCCTAATTTTAACAATACCAATACCGATTATTTTACTAGATGAATCGTTTCCCATGTGCACAACTCCACCTTCAACTGAACTGTATGTGGAGAACCATTCTCTATTGGGACATATGTGGAAAGAACATCCTGAATCTAGGATCCATTCAGACGTAAGCTTGGAGTTATCGCTCGTTGACACTAACAAGAAATCATCACCGCCTTCATCGACCAAATTAGCACCAACTACATCTTCCTCGTTACTCTCAGCAGCCCTTTTATTTCGCAGTTTATAACAATCTGCTTTGACGTGACCTAACTTTTTGCAATAGCGACACCTTTTGTCTCGTTTCTTTGATGCTACCAAAACAGAAGCTTGTCTATCTGCTTTGCTATTCAAATCAAACTCATTGTCGAGTTTGTCTCTACTCAACAAATGACCCTTCACATCTTCGAACGAGAGTTTGTCTCTGCCATAAATCAGGGTCTCCCTGAAAGACTTGTATGAAGAGGATAAAGAGCACAATAATAGCATAGCTTGATCTTCATCGTCAATATGAACCTCAACGTTCTTTAAATCATTTAAAAGAGTAATGAATTGACTGATGTGATCTTTAAGAAGCTCACCTTCGTTCATGCGAAACGTAAATAGACGTTGTTTCAACACTAAACGGTTAGCCAGAGACTTAGTCGCATAAAGAGTTTCTAACCTTTTCCACAAGGCGAATGAGGTCTTCTCCATCAATACCTCCTGCAATACTGTATTCGCGAGGCACAACTAGATTGCAGACAAGGCCTTTTCATCAAGCTCTTCCCATTCTATTTGATTTAGATTCTCAGGCTTTTTCCCTGTAACAACCTTTTTCAAGCCATTTTAAACTAGAATTGCCATCATCCGAACTTGCCACAGATTGAAATTTGTCTCACCATCGAACTTCTCAATTTCAAACCTTGTTGCTGCCATCTCTGACCGGGCTGATCTATGAAAGTTAAACTAGCTCTGATACCACTTGTTAGGATCGTCCCGAATAAGCAACGAACAAGTAAAAATAGTAGAAGAAATTGAGAAGATGAACACACAAATTTAACGTGGAAAAACCCCTCAAAAGAGGATAAAAAATCACGGGCAAAGATAATTTTACTATAATGGCAAAAGAATGAAGAGTACAAAAGATGGAGATAAAAACTAAACCCCGAAAAACAAAGAACCCTCAAACGTAAACACAAAATTCTCTGAATGTGTTATGAGTTCTAATCTAATGGGTGTCTCTTAATTCTAAGATTGTAAAGGAGCCTATTTATAGGCTAAATTAGTAAGTCAAATAAACTATACTAATAAATGCTAAATATATTATACTAATAAATACTAAATCTTCTAGAAAGAAAATATATTTTTGTTTAACTTGACTTGCAAGCAATCTCTTAGAATTTGGGTCACACAATTCTAACAGTATATTTGGCCATTTCTAGGACCTCCAGAATACATCACATTAAAAAAATTATTTTTTATTGAAGATTTCATTTTCCATATCAAAATAAAAGTATAAAACATAAAACGTACGTTTTCTCACTTAACATTTCACTTCCAAAGCAAAAGAAATAAAATAAAAAAAACCAATGCGTAACGAAAATAGACTTCACAATTTTAACTAAATATTAAGGGTGAGTAAAATTCAATTTGATTTGAAAAAAATAAAAAAAAATTAAATTTCAAGTTAATTGAATCGAGTTATTCCATTTTCTCGAGTTAACTCAAATTCGAATTTCGATTTCGATTGAGTCAAATTTTACAATTCGATTAATATATTGGTATAAATATCCTTTTAGTTCCAATCAAATTTGAAAATAAGTAAATTGGTAACACAACTCAAATTTTCTCCTAGGTCCATAATTAATCCTATGTATGGATCCTTAGGATTGGTGTATTCTTTTCTATCTTATATACCACGGTTTCGGATCATGGATCAAGCCAAGCATCACAACTTCTTCTACCCATCCTGTATGTTGTCCTTTTGGCTCCGTGTTGGAATAGAAACTTATTGTATTGTATTAGTAGACGAAATCGTTTATCATTATGATAGGTGTCAAGTGGAAGTAAAGTGATGTATGCAGCTGAGGCATCCTAACAGACTGGTACACTTGAACCTTGTTCCTACATGACCCGATCAGTTCGATCAGGCACTCGCCATCTATTTTCATTGTTCAACTCTTTGACAACACGAAAAATCCATTGTTCAACTCTTTGACATGAAAAAACCAAAAGCTCTACCCTCCCTCTCTATCTATCCATGGACTCTCTCAACAAAAATTACAAAAAAAATTAAAATAATTTTTAAAAATAAAAAAATTTATAAAAATTTCATAATTTATATTTTAAAAATATATAAAATATTTTAAAAAAAATCTAAAGAATATATAAAGAAAGTTAAAAATTTTAAAATTTTCTAAAATAATAATTTTGGGGACCTCAATAAGTTAATGGTTTCAAATTTATCTTGCTAAAGTATTTTTTCTTATTCTGCTTTGAATTTTTTTTCAAATACACGTGGTTCCAAATATATATTGTAAAAAGATTTTAATTTGACATATTTAATTTTTTAATTTAACTCAAACAATTTCGCTCGATTCGACTCGACCTGAATTTTATTTCAATTGACTCGATTCGAAAAAATTTCTAATTGAGTTAGGGTGATAAATTAGGACTTATTAACTCAATTAACTCGAAAATTTTCATTCAATTCGACTTGATTTAATTGAGTGCTCACCCTACTGAATATTGTAAGAAGTTAATAAATTTATTTTAGAAAATATATAAAGAAAAAAATTGATTGTAATTTTGAAGAAGACAAACAAAATTAAAGGAGGTTTATATAAATGATAGAAATGGTGACACCAGTGTAAGACCCAATTTTGGCTCGGGCCCATATACATACAATAGACAAAAGACAACAGTCCGAACCTAAGTTACAGCAGGCCCAATTCATAAAAACAAGGACTTGGGTCCAAAAATACAGGCCCGATAGGCCCAAAGTTTGGGGCTTTTGGGAAACCCTGGGTCTCCATGCGCCGCACGAATGCAGCCAGCTCTCCACCTCACACGTCCAGCCAACTCGCGTGTAGCACGACCCACGCCCCACGTTCACCATACCTGCAACTAGTAGAAGCAAAGAAACTGTTGTAAAGTTGGCTATAAAAAGCCACGAATTTTCATTTGTTGGATTTTTTTTTTTGGAATACAAAATACACACAAAGAATCCAAGAGCAGTGAAAAAAATACTTCAAGGTGGTTCATCATTATTTTATTCTATTTTTTTTTTCATTTTCATTTGAGTTCACGTAATACAAAATAATATATCGTAGAAGGGAGAGGAGTCGTATCTTTTGATTCGCTAGCAAAAGGGGGAAATTTTCGGCCTTTCGGTGGCCATCTACAGAGTGCGCGAGGCGGCAGAAGAGGGCCTGGGTTTTTGCCCTTTCAGCTGAGAAAGGAAAATGATGGAAATGTTCTAGGTTTTTTAAAAAAAAAGGTTAAAATGTTTTTTAAAGCAGGTTTTAAGCAATAGATGGAAATAGCATCGGGGAAAGGAACAGACAGCTTTTTGACTTGGTCTATGCACATAATTTCTTTGAATGGTTAATTTTGCGCAATTGGACCCTCCCCTCTTGCACTGGCTTGTAATTGAAGCTTGTTTATATTTTCTTTTTTTTTTAAATTGTCCCAGAAATTTGCGCGTCCGTTCATTTCAGTCCGCGCTGAAAGGAATTGTTTTGGGGCATGGTTTATTTGATTTTTCGGTCCTTGCAAATTTACACGCGCTACATTTGGGTCCTGATTTTGGTTTTTAACGGCTTATTTTATTTATTAATTGTCCCATTTAGTTTAATTTTATTTCAATTGAGTTTTTTTTTCCATTTCAACATGTATAATCCATTACTTTAATTTATTTAGCATTCAACTCTTTTTTTTTAAAAAAATATTATTTAAACATACATTTTGGGCTACTTTAATAATTTTACCTTGTTTTTTATTTGTTCAAATTGTAAAGTGTTATTTTAAAATTCTATTTTATGTAGTATCATTTTAAGTTCTTGTATAATATATGGTTAAAATACATTTATATACTATTATTATACATATATAATTTTTGATAAAATTAACCCTATTCTATATACATTATTGTTTTTATATTATTTTATGTAAATATTTTCTTTTAAATTTATTATGTATATATATTCTCTTTAAAATTTATTTATGCATAATTTGGGCTTCCTTTTAAGGATCTTATTTTTAATTGTATATTTTATTTATTTAGAATACTTTAGTATCTTTGTATATGCATTATTAATATTTTTTCCCCTACATGCGTCATTAGTCACATTAATTTGTTTTACTTGAAATTATGTTATATACTATTTATTTCGAATTTCTTCTTGTATATTATATGTTTTAATAATTGTTTATGTATTATCAGTTTTTGTGTACATATTAGTTATGTTGAATTTTAACATGTGTTATTCCTTTATATATTTTTCATACGGGTTTTTGAATTGTTTTGCGATGGTTAGTTTTCATATGGTCTTATGTATTATGAGTTTTTTTTTTCCATAATTTATTGTTTTATACATATAATTATATTCTTATTTCTTATTGTTGTATCATGATTATAATTCTCATATCCACTTAATATCGATTGTCCTCTATTTCAAACAAATCAAGTAAGTATATTTTGACTCAGTTTTTGTAATCGCTTATTTGAAATTTCACAAATCAAGGCAATGTTTCGTGTTTGGAAATTCGAGGAATCGTGTACTAACGTGCTGGGTTTCTATTTATCGTTGGACCAAATAACCGAATACCATTTTAAAAATTTTCATCTCGTGTTTTGGAAATCATGAGGTGATCTCAGTTTTTGGAGGCTTAAAATATCGTGTCCTAACGTGCTGGATGTGGTATTTTATTCCTTTGGGACGAGTGAATCTTAAAATCCAACTTGAGTTGTTTCGCGTGTTTTGGAAATCATGAAGTGATCTCAATTTTTTTTGGAAGTTTAAAATATCGTATCCTAATGTGCTGGATGTGGTATTTAATTCCTTTAGAACGAGTGAATCTTAACAAACTCGAATTGTGCACGCACTTTTAAAGGGATCGTATTTCAATTTTTTTAAAATTTTCAACATTAGGACATAAATTAATCAATTAGGTACCAATTTTGGGCGTTACGAGGGTGCTAATCCTTCCTCATACGTAACCGACTCCCGAACCCATTTCTTTTTTTTTCGTAGGCCAAAACCCATATTTTAATAAAATGATTTATCAGGTGATCCGATCACACCTAAACCAAAAAAGATTGGTGGCGACACTCCTTAATTCATTTTTAAAGTCGATCCCCGTTTTTTTCAAACTTTTAAAAATGGTTTCGACAGCTTGGCGACTTCGCTGAGGATCAATAAGAGAATCAAGCCGTAAAATTGATTATTTTCTGTCCTTTTGTCAAAAATTTAAAATTTGGGTTTTAACTTACGATCCTTTTATTGCATTTCATGGGTTTTATGGTTTTTGTCATTTTATTCGTGTTTTGCATTTTGAGTTTTTATATCCCCTCGCATCATCTTGCATGATCGTTGTGGTCGCACCTTTTTTAAGTGGGAGTGAGAAACTATGCCTCTGTGAGGTTTTCACCTCCGCATGGGCTAGTGGACTGCTTCCGGGATACATCCGTACCTATGTCTTCGTGAGGTTTTCACCTCCACATGGCCATAGGGAAATGTATTTTCCTGAATCGAACTCGATCCACATGAGACTATAATGGGTGAGGGTTGAGGAATCTGCTGGTTCAAGTACCATTTTCTAGAACCGAGCCACATATTGTGAACTGTAGGAGCCCGCCCTAGGTAGAGCTATGTTAAACCCTAGCGATTACCCAGTTAGGTGTTTGATTATTTTCTGTTTGCTTTGATTTTTTTTATTTTTCGATACTAACTTGTTGTGTTTTGTTGTGGTTATGTTTGCATGTCATTTCATATTAAAGAGGTGTCGATTTTTGTTCAGTTGCTAAATTTAAAACCTGGTTATAGAGAGTGAATTCCTTGATAAAGTAGAGGATAATGTGGCTGTCCGTATGTGGTCAGAGAATATGCAACTTAAGAAAGGGGATAGCTTGGCTGAGGGGTGTACATCGGAATTGGGAAACTTCACTCGTATCAATGTGACCCAAAATGAACTCCAGAAGTTGAGGGATATATGGGCCAGTTGGGATGAAAAGGCTAGGCAGTTGTTCTATCAAAATTATAGCGACTTACCCTACCTGCTTGACCTCAAGGTGGACAAGTACTTGTTTCGGGCTATGGCTCAGTTCTGGAACCTGGCATATAGTTGTTTCACCTTTGGGAAGGTGGACTTGGTGCCTACTGTGGAGGAGTATACAGCTTTTCTTCGTTGTCCAAAGGTTCAAGTCGACAAAGTTTATTCCAAGGCTGCTAGTGCCCCAACTTTTGTAAAAAAGTTAATGAGTATCACCGGGATGAGTGAACAGTGGGTTACAGTCTGAATTCAGTAAAAGGGTGATGGTAAGTGCATTTCTTGGGTGAGTTTGAGGGACCTGATCTTGGCACATCCAGATACAAAGAGGAAAGTTGATGTTTTCGCCTTGAGTATCTATGATTTGGTGATTTTCCCTAAAGCTTTAAGGCATATGGATGAAGCAGTTGTCGATGTCTTTGATCGACTTGACAAAGGGATCACACCGATGCTTGCAATTCTAGCTGAGACATTCAGATATTTGAGTGTATGTCGGAGGGCAAGTGAAGGAAGATTTATAGGGTGTGCGCAATTGTTGCTAGCTTGGTTCCACAGCCATTTTTGGAAGGTGGATAAGGTTTCTTATTGGGTTTTCTCTGAGAGTTACTCCCCGTTAAAGGAAATAATAGCCATGTCCAGGAGAGATGACATATCAGAAGAAAATTGGATCGTGCTCCTCCGAAATCTTCAGGAAGAGGACGTTGAGTGGAGAGCTTCTTGGTTTGTTCCTGATGAGATTCTTTATCAGTGTGGGAGTTTTGACTGGGTACCCCTGCTAGGAATTTGGGGAGCTGTTGGATATGCTCTTTTACTTGTTTTAAGATAATACAGGTCAAGGCAATTTATACCGATGACACATGGACTAGCCCAGAGTGAGTTCTCGTATAGGGAGAACAATTACAAAAAGAAGGTTCAAGAGATTTCTGATGCTTGGAAACAGATACGCCAGATGAAGAGATTGACTGTAGAATCAATGACGACTCCTGAATACAAGGGATGGTTGAGTAAAAGAGTTAATGATAATATCTCTGAGCTGAGTTTGGAGGGTGTTCATACGATAGAAGAATACTTGCAAGTAATCCCCACCGAGCTTGAAATCGTAAAACGGGACTTTGAAGAGGGAAATACGGAGTTAGGGAAAAAGATAGAACAGTTGGAGGAAGAAAAGATGCATTTGAGGTTGGATGTCGATGTTCAGAAACTTGAGGCTGAAAAGTTGAGGAAAGGGAAAAGAAGCATTGATGAAGACTTGGACAGTTTGAAAACTGATTACAATAAGCTACGTATGTCAATTAGAAATGCCGGATTGGGGAAGACGTCAGAACAGTGGCGACAGGAAATTCAAGAGGAAAAGCCTAGAGCAGATCAGTGGGAGAAGAGGTTCCATGATGCTCGAGCACGTGAAAATGTTTTAAAAAAGAGCTTGGTTGAAAGCCAAGATGAGAAGAAGATGTTGGTAGCTCAGGTAGTGGATTTAAAAAGGGCATTGCATCAGTATCGTGGACGTAACTCCAACATTGAATTAAGGGCCAGCTTGAACAGGATCGAGGATTTGAAAGGAAAAGTGGAAGAACTTGAGACTATGCTACAGAACTGTGAACTCCGAATTGAATTCCTTGAGTCGAACAATGAGCAGTGGAAGGAACAGCTCCGTCGATCGCAAGACCAAGTCAGGGATAGAGATCATATCATGGGTGAAGCTATAGCTCAGATACGAGAAGTGGCCGATCATTTACAAACCTTAGCAGTTTAAGCTGATGTGCTAAGTGTGAAGTATGAGTTAGAGTCAGATCGGGGTCGTGAGCTGGCTTGCATTCTTAAGAAAGTTAAAACTTTGGGCATTAGGGCAAAGTCGTATATATGATCTGTTTTATGCAAAGGATTTTGCTTTCCAATAAAGTTTTTTAAATGGAATTGAATCAGAATCGACGTCTCTTTAGTTGTACATTCATCTCATACATTTGCATTTCATTGCATCATGTGTATTAAATTTTATAAAAAGAACCTTAATTAATTGAAAATTGTATTATAGTTACCCTGGAACACCAATATTACACATGGAAAAAGACCAAAGCTATGGATCAAAGGTTGGAAAAATTGGAGCAAATGGAGAAAGAAATGCAGGAAGAGATGCAAGCGCAAATGCAAGAGCAATTAGCTAGGATCCAGCAAGATATGAAAGATAAAATGCTAGAATCTCAGAGGAGTATGATGAGCAAATTGACTCAGCTACTAGTTGGAAGGTCGGAAAAGGGGAAGAGTCCCATGATCAATGCTGAGGATGATAGCGGGGTTCTTACTTACCCTTTGGGTTTCACCCCAACAAATACTCTAGTGCCTCCGCAAAGGGTGTCTATCAGTATCAAACCCGAAATCAGACTGATACTTCGGCACCGAAAAATATCCCGATAGGCTTGTGTTCTAACCTTAAAGACAATCGGGCAAATCCTACGGTCCCTGACTTCGATAAAGTAGCAGAAATAGGAAAGGTAAGAATGAAACTTCCAAAGCAATTGAAAGACCGATATAAATGGTTGGAGGAGAAATTCAAAGCGTTAGAAAGCGCTGATTATCATTGTGGAATAGATGCTAAGGAGTTGAGCCTGGTCTCGGATTTGGTACTCCCTCCGAAGTTCAAAATACCGGAGTTTGAGAAATATAATGGAACCAGTTGCCCAGGGGCTCACATCATGATGTTTTGTCGAAGGATGACTGGTCATGTCAATAATGATCAGTTATTGATCCATTGTTTCCAGGACAGTTTGGTTGGGGCTGCGGCCAAGTGGTACAATCAGTTGAGTTGTACCCAAGTTAAATCATGGAAAGACTTAGCACAGGCCTTTATAAAACAATATAGCCATGTGACTGATATAGCACCTGATAGGATCACGTTACAGAACATGGAGAAGAAGTCAAATGAAAGTTTCAGGCAATAATCTTAGAGATAGAGAGAGATTGCTACACAAGTCCAACCCCCACTGTTGGAAAAGGAAACAACCATGCTTTTCATTAATACCCTGAAACCACATTTTTTTAATCACATGCTGGGAAACACAACTAAGAGTTTTGCGGACATAGTTATGCCCGGTGAAATGATAGAGAATGCAATAAGGTGCGGAAAGATAGAGGCAGGGGAAAGCACCAGGAGGTCGGCCCCGAAAAAGAAAGAAAATGAAGTCAGTAATGCAAACATGGGTTATGCAAAGCCAATCATGGTAAATCAACCGAAAGTGGTAGCCACGGGCCAGCAAGCTTCGCCAAGGCAGGAACCCCATACAAAGTAGAACACGAAGAAGCCCCAGTTTACTTTCATTCCAGTAACGTATCGGGAGCTGTACAAAAGTTTGTTTGATGCACACATCGTATCTCTTTTCTACTTAAAACCACTGCAACCCCTATACCCCAAGTGGTATGATGCAAGTGCTCAATGTGAATATCATGCTGGAATCGCTAGTCACTCGATAGAGAACTGCACCTCTTTTAAGAGGGTAGTCGAAAGGCTCATCAACATGGGTGTTGTGAAATTCGATGATGCTCTTGGTGTAGGAAATCTGTTATCCAATCATACTGATAAAAGGGTAAACGCAATAGTCGAGAATATGGGGAGGAGGTTTTGAAGAAAATAGTAGAGAAATGTCTAATCATGCAAGACTTTGAGAGCAAATCCCGAGAAGCAGGGAACTATTGTGAGTTCCATGGAGAGGAGGACCATGAGATAGAAAAATGTAATGAATTTAGGGCCCTGGTACAGGCTCTAATGGACAACAAAAAGCTGGAGTTCTTTGAGTTTACTAAGAAGGAAGACGTATGCACTTCGGAGGAGGGGTTGATAGAGAAGGTTTCTGAGGTCAATCACCTAATGGTGATCATTTCGCGACCGAAAATTAATGAAGTTAGAGCAAAAATTACACCGAGAGTTGTAATCCAGAGACCCGCGGCTTTTCCGTATAAGGATAACAAAAGGGTGCCTTGGAATTACAATTGTAATGTGACATATCCAAGGGAGGAGAGTCTGGTCAGCACGCCAAGTACAAAGGTCGAGCCTGGAAAAAAAAAGTCCGTGATGATTGAACAAGGGAAAGAGAGGACAAAACCACTAGTTAATGAACCAGTAATTGAAGATGAAGTTAAAGAATTTTTGAAGTTCCTAAAATACAGTAAGTATAGTGTTGTGGAACAGTTGCACAAGCAGCTGGCATGCACATCGGTACTAGCTCTGCTCCAAAACTCGGAGGTTCACTGAAATGCGTTGATGAAGGTGTTGAACGAGACCTATGTTACTGAAGATATTTCAGTGAACAAGCTAGACCACCTTGTCAGTAACATAAGTGCCGATAACTTCATCTCCTTCAGTGACGATGAAATACCACCAGGGGGCATGGGATCCACCAAGGCTTTGCACATCACCACTCGCTGCAAAGGGTATACACTGCTGCGGGTATTAATTGATAATGGGTCAGCGCTGAATGTTTTGCCCTTGTCCACATTAAATAGGTTACCAATAGACAGCTCTCATATGAAGACATGCCAGAACACAGTAAGGGCATTTGATGGCACTGAGAAGAAAGTGATGGGAAGGATTGAGGTACCTCTGCTGATCGGACCAAACACATACGAGGTAGATTTCCTTGTGATGGATATTACGCCTTCTTATAATTGCTTGTTGGGGAGGCCTTTGATTCACT
Organism: Gossypium hirsutum; assembly: GCF_007990345.1. NCBI lineage: Eukaryota > Viridiplantae > Streptophyta > Magnoliopsida > Malvales > Malvaceae > Gossypium > Gossypium hirsutum. The sequence goes on from NC_053427.1 coordinate 44,363,423, forward strand.
CGGCAGGGGTAGTATCGTCATTGTTGCACCAAAATTTAAAGTTGGTGACGGAGGGCCGCTTGAAAACGATAAATGCTGAGGAAGACATTATTGCATCCGTTACTAGTAGTGCACCGTATATAGAAAATGATAATGAAGCAATTGAGTGTTCCTTTCAGTCATTAGAGTTTGTAAATGCAACTTTCATCATTGAAGGGGGCAGGGTCTCAATGCCAAGAATATCTGAGGCTACGAGGATGAGCTTGCAATTCACAGTGGGAAAGGGATCATTGCCTGGAAGAGGACTTGGAAAGTATCTTCATGGACGAGTTGAGGTGCCAGTTTTGGCTGATAAACAAGATCGCTTTAGCTTAGGGTATAGGCCAGATGCAAATTAGAAAAGAAAGGTGATGAAAAGGAGGCAAGAGAGACGAAGAGTCTGATTGAGTGAGACAGAGGTCAAGTGGGAATCAATGACTTTTCCCCATATTTCTAATACATTTGTGTCAGGAGGAATTATCTATTCTGAGCCGAAGACAACAGGAGAAGGAATGGTCGAAGATTTGATGGGAAGTCTGAACATCAACGTCATATCTGAAGAGAAGGTGATGGAAAGAGACTTGGCAAGCATTCACCTTTATGAGCCTAGAAGGGTTCTGAACAACTAGACTGCGGAGAAAATTCCTGTAGTTTTTAGTGCAAATACAGAGTAATGTTCAAAACACACTTGTTATTTTAAAGCCTAGAAGTGATAAGAATCTTTTGAGAAATAGGCTCGTGTTCAAAACATCTTTATTTCAATACAATTACACTTTTATGTCATATTCTGAGTAAAATTTCTTTTATCTTAAGCCAATATTCTTTTGCATTTCATATTTAATCATGCTATACAAATACACTATTCTTAGATTCTTTTATTTTTTCTTGGCTATCCTTTCATGCTAACAATAGGTCTCTAGATATTAATGACATGATTGACGCTGTTATGGGCTCAGAGTTCCCTTTTGAGCGAGACATGTGTTTAGAAGGATCTCAGGATTTTGAAGATGATGAAGACTGTAGCTTACCTTCAGATTAGTTAAGGATGGTAGAATAAAAAGAGAAACAGATTCTACCCCATAAAGAGACAATCGAAAGTGTGACCTTAGAAGAGGGGAAAGAGGTGAACATTGGAACTTGTATAACTGAGGAAACAAGACGGGACCTCATTGATTTACTACAAGAGTTCAAAGATATCTTCGCGTGGTCATATCAAGACATGCCTGGGCTAAGTGGTGATATTATGGTGCATCGCATCCCCTAAAAGAAGAGTGCAAGCCTATTCAGCAGAGGCTTCGGAGGATAAGACCCGATGTTGTAGTAAAAATAAGAGAATAGGTCAGGAAGTAATTTGATACCGGGTTCTTGCAAGTGGTGAATTACTCAGAATAGGTAGCCAATGTCGTCCCTATCCCTAATAAGGATGGAAAAGTGTGGATGTGCATGGATTACAGAGGCTTAAATAAGGCTAGCCCAAAGGACAACTTCCCACTACCTCACATCAACACTTTGGTGGATAACACGGCAGGTTACTCACTGTTCTCCTTCATAGATGGTTTCTCTGGGTACAATCAGATAATGATACATCCTGAAGACATGGAAAAAAACCACATTCATAACCTTATGGGGGACTTTTTGCTATAGGGTGATGCCATTCAGGTTGAAGAATGTTGGAGCAATATATCAAAGAGTCATGGTAACCTTGTCTCACGACATGATGCACAAGGAAATTGAGGTCTATGTCGATGATATGATCGCAAAATCCTGAACAGAAAAGGAAAATATACAGGTTTTGAGGAAATTGTTCCTTAGGTTGAGGAAGTTTCAACTAAAGCTCAATCCAACGAAATGTACTTTTGGAGCCAAGTCAGGGAAGCTACTTGGTTTTATAGTCAGCAAAAAGGGAATTGAGGTCGACCCCGGCAAAGTTAAGGCTATACAAAAATTACCTCCACCGCGCACTCAGAAGGAAGTTCGAGGTTTCCTTGGAAGACTAAATTATATCGCCCAAATTCATTTCACAGCTGACTGAGAAATGTGACCCCATATTTCGTCTTCTCAAGAAACACAACCCAGGTGTGTGGGATGATAAGTGCCAGAAAACCTTTGACAAGGTTAAACAGTATTTGTCTAATCTCCCGGTGCTAATGCCACCTAGTCTTGGTAGGCCATTGATACTGTATTTGATAGTGTTTGACAATTCAATGTGATGTGTGCTCGGTCAACATGATGAGACAGAAAAGAAAGAAAGGGCTATATATTACCTCAGTAAGAAATTCACTGAGTGTGAAATGAGATACTTGTCAATTGAGAAATTATGTTGTGCCTTGGTTTGGACTACTCGGAGATTGAGGCAGTACATGTTATACCATACGACTTGGTTAATCTCAAAATTGGACCCTTTAAAGTATATGATGGAGTCAGCTGCTTTGAGTGGAAGGATGGCCCGATGACAAATTCTGCTTTCCGAATTCGACATAGTTTATATGAGTCAAAAGGCTGTGAAAAAGAGTGCAATAGCAGATTTTCTAGCCAGCAGAGCTTTGGAAGATTATGAGCCTTTGAACTTTGATTTCCCAAATAAAGATCTAATGTATGTCGCAACTACTGAAGATGACACCTTAGAAGATCATCCGTGGAAACTGAATTTTGACGGAGCATCAAATACCATTGGTAATGAAATTGGGGCAGTCTTGATATCCCCAGGTGGAGATCATTATCCGTTCACTTGCAAATTGGATTTTGATTGCACAAATAATATGGCAAAGTACGAAGTATGTATCATGGGAATCCGTGCAGCCATCGAACGTAAAATTAGGGTGTTAGAGTTGTATGGGGATTCTGCACTGGTGATCTATCAGCTCAAAGGTGAGTGGGAAACAAGAGACCCAAAGTTGATTAACTATAAAGAGATAATTCGGGATCTAATTAAGGTGTTTGATGATATCACTTTCGATTATCTCCCGCGAGATGAAAACCAGATGGCAAATGCCTTAGCTACGTTAGCTTATATGATCAGAGTAAATGGACGAGAGAATATGAAGCTGATCCAGATGAGTATTTATGAGGCTCCAGCTCATTGTTGCAATATAGATGACAAAGAGGAAAGAGATGATTATCCTTGGTATCATAATATTTTACGATATGTGAAGAATCGTGAATACCCTGACCAGGCAACTGAAAATGATAAGAGGACATTGAGAAGGCTAACCAGTGACTCTGTCTTAGATGGGGAAATCCTGTATAAAAGGAGGAAATGTAACACCCCGTACCCGAGTCCGTCGCCGGAGTCGGACACGAGGGGTTTGCAGACTTAAATCACTTCTTTGCACAATCCATTTTAAATTTTCCAGGCAAGCTGGTTAACTGCGTCACTGTCACCTTAAAAATCATATCTTGAGTTTCAAAACTCTAAAATCAGCTTCGTGATTTTTCCCTGAAACTAGACTCATATAAACATCTACAAATTTTTTTCTAGAATTTTTGGTCTGGCCAATTAGTACAGTTTATTAGTCAAATTCTCCCCTGTTACAGGGATCGACTACACTGACCTTCATGCATTACGATTTGGATATCTCCCTTCACAGAGCTTCAATACTGATACCGTTTATTTCTATAGAAACTAGACTCATAGAGGAATCTATACATATATGGCATGACTCCTAATTATCTCTGGTTAATTTATAATGAATTTCCAAAGTCGGAACAGGGAATCCAGAAACCGTTCTGGCCCTGTCTCACGAGAACCTGAATATCTCTTAACATACTGTCCATATGATCGTTTCGTTACTTTTCTATGAAAATAGATTCATCAAGGTTCGTTTACATAATTTATTAACTATTTAATTCCATTCCTACTATTTTTAGTGATTTTCCAAATCTACATCACTGCTGCTGTCAGCATCTGCCTTTAAGGTAGACTTTACCTATTTCATAGTTTCCATGATTCAACTAGCCCTTTTAGCATAAATAGCACAAATTATGATAGTGATTAACCATTCCCATGGCCAATCCTTGTTAAGCATATCCACACCTCTCAATAACCATATCCATACCAAATGATTATAACATTATGCTCAAACATATATAAGCCATTTTCGCATGGCTATCCAAAATTATACAAATCCAAAGGGTCCATGACCCACAACAAAAAGGGTAGTCCTATACATGCCATACCCAGAGTTCAATTAAAAGAGTACCAAAAGGGCTTTGATAGTGTGGATGACTTCGACTTCGATGATCCCGAATCCGATATCTAACGAACAAAATCTATAAAACAGAGAGCCAAAGCAACGGGGTAAGCATTTTAAAGCTTAGTAAGTTTCAAGTAATGAAATCGGCTTTGACTAAAGTATTACATTCACATAGCTAAATGAATCACTTTATTAATACACATTCTCATAAACATACTTACTTCACACTTCATCAACATATACACACAAGGTATTAACCTATCTAAAAGCCGAAAGTTCGTTAGTCGATTGAACGAATACTATTTAAAACGAATCGACTTTTCCGATGCACACGCAAACATACCTTATCGTTTGGGTTTTTCGAGCGTATTAATTGAATTTATTGCAGCACAACACGCTCACCTTCGAACCCAAGTTTCTTCAGAATTTAGCCGGATATAACCACAAGCACAATTGCCTTCGGGTCTTAACCCGGGTATAGCAACTCGCACAAATGCCTTCGGGTCTTAGCCCGGAAAAAATCACTAGCACAATTGCCTTCGGGTCTTAACCCGGGTATAGCAACTTGCACAAATGCCTTCGGGTCTTAGCCCGGATATATCAACTCGCACAAATGCCTTCGGGTCTTAGCCCGGATAAAATCACTAGCATAAATGCCTTCGGGACTTAGCCCGGATATCATTCAAATGTTCATGCACACATATATCAATAATCATGACACATCCATATTTCATTTTCGTTACTAAGGCTCAAACACAAAACATTTATTAAACCTTTCCAATTTCGGCTCAATAGCCACACACAAAGAGCATGATTTCAATTGGCTGTATAACATAGTCTCTATGCACATTCGGCTATCCGTCATAGTATGACTAATCATTTCAATATAATTCAAGTAGGGTCATTACTCGAAGACTTACCTCGGATGTTGTCGAACGGTTTCGACGGCTATTCGACCACTTTTTCCTTCCCTTTATCGAATTTAGTTCCCCTTTGCTCTTGAGCTTAATTCAAACAAATTTAACTCATTAAAGTCTCATTTTGCTAGCTTATGGCCGAATATGACAAGGAGTTTTATAGGTCATATGGCCACCTTTTAGCTCAAATACACAATGGTCATACGCATTTTTAATCACATCAAGCAATTTAATACAATTTATTCGAACATCAAAAGAGAAGCTCAAGGTACTTAGCCCATATATACATTAGACATTAGAGTCACATATGTACGAAATTACGAATCGAATTCAACATACTAGCTAATATTTCCCTTAGCCGAATTTTCTAAGTCAAGATAAAGCCATCAATATGCTTACCTATGGTCGAACATACACATCAACTTATGTACTCATTCATGTGGCCGAACATACATGTCTATGTTGAGGCCGATTGCAACACTCAATACATTCTACAAGTATGGTCACTTGTATTGACTAAACACCATTTTGTTTCAAGTTCAAAACTTGGCCCATACACATATATTCACTAGTAAAGCATCCTCTCCCTTTCCATCAATTCAACACATGCATTACTCATTAATATACAAAAATTATATTCGGCCTTAGCACACAACTTGCTAGCCGATTCTTCTCCATCTAGCAACTAATGCACATATGTGCTCATTTGTTAGACTCTACTTCATCTAACAACAACCATATTTTCCCTTCTACTTCCTACCATGGCCAAATGCATCACAACACCATACCATTTCAATTTTTGGTCATGGTTAAACAAAGAACTTAATGTCTCACTCAAAACTACTAAAAAGAAGATTCAAGAATCATCAATCCACCATCACATGCACCATTACAAAGCTTCACTTTTAGCATGCAAATGATATCAACACCAATCCACCTTGGCCGAATATCATCTCCATGACATAGTAAAGATTTGAACCATGGGCTATTTAGAACTCAAGCTAACTACTAAAACATGCATGCATCTCATGGAACATCATCAAACATACCTTAGTCTATCAAACCACCATAGCCGATTTCCTCAAAGCTCTTTTTCCTTCTTTTTCTTTCTCCTATTCGGCCAAGAACAACATGAGAGCTTTTCTCTTCTTTTTTTTTTGGTCATGCATGAGAATGATGAACACATTTTTTTCTCTTTGTTTTCTTCCTTCAATTTCTTATTAGTTTATTGCCCATGCTTCTTATTTTATTCTTCCATTAACACAACATGTTTCATGACATGTTTTGCCCATCATCCCTTGTCATGGCTGGCCACTAGTACTTAAATGGGGGGAAATTGACATGCAAGTCCACCCCTTTGATTACATGCACTATTAGGCCACTTGCATTTGCCTAGCACATTTCTAAATTTTCTCACATAAGTCCTATCAACTAAATTCACATGCAATTAACTAAATCGAAGCTTAAAACTTTCACACATTTATATTCACATATTTTAGGCAATAATTATCACATTCAAATAATTTGGTAACTCGGTCTAGCGGTCCCGAGACCGCTTTCCGACTAGGGTCACTTTAGGGCTGTCACAGGAAAGATCAGGTGCTGTTAAGATGTGTTGATGTTGTACAAGCTAAGAAAATCCTGGAAGAAGTCTATGAAGGTGTCTGCGGGACGCATGCCAATGGGTTTACAATGGCCAGGCAAATCATGACATTCGGGTACTACTGGTCCACAATGGAAGGAGATTGCATCAGCTATGCCAAGAAATGCCATAAATGCCAAATTTATAGTGACAAGATCCACGTGTCTCATTCACCCCTTCATGTCATGACTTCTCCGTGGCCTTTCTCAATGTGGGGCATGGACGTCATTAGGCAGATTTCACCGAAGGCTTCTAATGGACATCGATTTATCTTTTTAGTCATTAATTACTTCACCAAGTGGGTAGAGGCTGCTTCATATGCCAACGTCACAAATTCGACAGTCAGCAAGTTCTTGAAGAAGGAGATCATATGTCGATATGGCATGCCAGAAAGGATCATATCTAACAACGCGTTGAATTTGAATAACAGTGTGATAGTAGATGTCTACAGGCAATTCAAAATTAAGCACCACAACTCATCACCATATTACCCGAAAATGAATGGTGCGGTTGAGGCCGCTAATAAGAATATCAAGAAGATCGTAGGGAAAATAACTGAGACCTACAAGGATTGGCATGAAAAGTTACCATTTGCTCTTTATGCCTATTGAACGTCTGTCAGAACTTCTACCAGGGCAACGCCTTACTTGTTGGTCTATGGGATGGAGGCAGTTTTGCCTATTGAAGTTGAAATTCCTTCTCTCCAAGTTTTATCAGAGTTGAAGCTAGACGAAGCTGAATGGATTCAGTCCCGGTATGATCAGCTGAACTTGATTAAAGAAAAGAGGCTGAGGGTTATCTGTTATGGGAAAATGTACAAAAAGCGAATGATGAGAGCTTACAACAAAAATGTTCGCCCCAGAGTATTCTATGAGGGGGACTTGGTATTGAAGCAGATCCTTCCTATGCAAAAAAATTTCAGAGGGAAATGGATGCCAATCTGGGAAGGACCTTACGTGGTAAAGAAGGCTTTTTCTAGAGGAGCACTGATATTAACTAAGATGGATGGTAGGAGCCTGCCTAACCCAGTAAATGCGGATTCAGTCAAGAAATACTTCAGTTAAGAGGTGAAAACCCGAAAAGGGCACCTAAAAAAAACAAAGAAGAAAAAAATAAGAAGAGGTCAAGGTGAAAACCCGCAAAGGGCGCCTTAAGACCAAAAGGGTTTTGAATTGAAAACCCAAAAAGGGCAACTCAAATTTTGACTAAGGATGGGGCAGGTGGTAGTCTTGCTATGCTAGAATTAATGAAGAAGAAGTACGCATGTCTTGGGGCATCGACAGAGTACGTTAGATCTCCTAGGCACATAATAAGCTCAAAATAGTCCTCGTGGAATTTATACGGAGGAGCTTAGGCTACGATATCTAGGGCGTTCATTTTTTTCCCCTTTACCTATTTTTGTACTCTGGCAATTTTTGCTTCCCTTGATTAATCGATTCTTCTTGAATCTTGTTCCTAATAAATTTCAATTTTGTCTATCTTTATCTTTATGTTCGAGCCCTTTTATTGAAATAACGGTTAATGGACTAATAATACTTTTACAAAAGAGGTTTTGTATATTACTCTAGAGGTTTCTAAATGGTACAAGAACCTGAAACAGGACTTTTGATTAGAGCTTACCCAACTTTGGGGTGGAATATTTGTGTTCAAATTGGGATTATCTCTTCAGATTTTCAGTCAAAGATATTGATTGAATAAAGCAGGATATTGTGTCAACCAAAGCATTAGAGGGGATCATGATATTCCTCATTAATGTAATGTCGAGCGTACACATCTGGTCATAGTGCCCGGTGAGTGGGGTAATAGACTGAATTGATGGAAGAGGGGGTTTTGAAGATGGTATAAACCTTAGGTTTTAGAAGTACAATGAAACATACCCTGAAGTTGCAACGGGGCAAACTAGTTGAGTAAAATGAGTTGTTTCTATAGGTTTTGTTGAGAAATACTGGTCAAGCAAGAAGGCAGCATAATACGATGGTGATAAAACTCTGATGAATAACAAGTGATGACACTTAAAGCTTTAAAAGAAAAAGGAAATCATTTTCATTTCTACATTCATATCATTTATAACACATTTGGTTAGGTGCATCTAATTCATTTCGATCATAGCATTCTAATCATTTGGCATGAACATAGACATGAAACCGAGTCTACAGGGCATGTTCCCCAAAGGACAGTGTAGCGATATCGGTGAAAATTACAGATCTTATCTGCATGTATCGGCTATGGAGCAGATCGAAAATGGCAAGTCTTATCTCCATGTATCGGCTATGGAGTAGATTTTAGCCACCAGCCTTATCTCTCTAAGGTAGCAAGGGAGCAAGTTGAAGATACAGGTCTTATCTTCCTGAAGTTGCAGGAAGCAGACTGAAAGTTACAGATCTTATCTACATGTATCGATTATGGAGCAGACTTTAGCCACCAACCTTATCTCTCTGAGGTAACAAGAGAGCAGGTTGAAGATACAAGTCTTATCTTCCTGTAGTTGCAGGAAGCAGACTGAAAATTATAGATCTTATCTCCATGTATCGACTATGGAGTAGATCAAAAATGGCGAGTCTTATCTCCATGTATCGGCTATGGAGTAGATTTTAGCCACCATCCTTATCACTGTGAGGTAGCAAGAGAGCGGGTTGAAGGTACAGGTCTTATCTTCCTAAAGTTGCAGGAAGCAGACTGAAAATTACAGATCTTATCTCCATGTGTCGGTTATGGAGCAAATAAAAAATGGCGAGTCTTATCCCCATGTATCGGCTATGGAGCAGATTTAAGCCATCAACCTTATCTCCCTAAAGTTGCAGTGGAGCAGGTTGAAGTCACAAACAGTATCTTCCTAAAGTTGCTGAAAGACTACTTGAAGAAGGACAGTCGAAGATTTGGTAAGACCGGGAAAAATTGGTCCTTTTAAGGTCTTTGCTCCGTTCTCGTTACACAACAACGGGCAAAGAGGAGCAGCTGTAAGACCCAAATTTGGCCCGGGCCTATATACATACAATAGACAAAAGGCAACAGTCCGAACCTAAGTTACAGCAGGCCCAATTCATAAAAACAAAGACTTAGGTCCAAAAATAAAGGCTCGATGGCCCAAAGTTTTGGGGTTTTTGGGAAACCCTGGATCTCCATGCACCGCACGAATACAGCCACCACGCTCTCCACCTCGCATGTCCGGCCAACTCACGTGTAGCACGACCCACGCCCTACGTTCACCATACCTGCAACTAGTAGAAGTAAAGAAACCGTTGTAAAGTTAGCTATAAAAGGCCACGAATTTTCATTTGTTGGATTTTTTTTTGGAATACAAAATACACAAAGAATCCAAGAGCAATGAAAGAATACTTCAAGGTGATTCATCATTATTTTATTCTGTTTTTTTCATTTTCATTTGAGTTCACGAAATATAAAATAATATATCGTAGAAGGGAGAGAAGTCGTATCTTTTGATTTGCTAGCAAAAGAGGGAAATTTTCAGCCTTTCGGTGGCCGTCTACAGCAGTGCGCGAGGCGGCAGAAGAGGGCCTGGGTTTTTGCCCTTTTGGCTGAGAAAGGAAAATGATGGAAATGTTTTAGGTTTTTTTTTTAAAAAAAGGTTAAAATATTTTTTAAAGCAGGTTTTAAGCAATAGAAGGAAATAGCATTGGGGAAAGGAACAGACAGCTTTTTGACTTGGTCTATGTGCATAATTTCTTTGAATGATTAATTTGCGTGATTGGTCCCTCCCCTCTTGCGCTGGCTTGTAATTGAAGCTTCTTTATATTTTCTATTTTTTTAAAATTGTCCCAGAAATTTGCGCGTCCATTCATTTCAGTCCGTGCTGAAAAGAATTGTTTTGGGGCATGGTTTATTTGCTTTTTCGGTCCTTGCAAAGTAATCTTGCTGAACTCGGGGAAGAGTAGTTAATTTACACACGCTACATTTGGGTCCTAATTTTAGTTTTTAACGGCTTATTTTATTTATTAATTGTCACATTTAGTTTAATTTTATTTCAATTGAGTTTGTTTTCCCCATTTCAACATGTATAATCCATTACTTCTTTAATTTATTTAGCATTCAACTCTTTTTTTAAAAAAAATTTATTTAAACATACATTTTGGGCTACTTTAATAATTTTACCTTGTTTTTTATTTGTTCAAATTGTAAAGTGTTATTTTAAAATTCTATTTTATGTAGTATCATTTTAAGTTCTTGTATAATATATGGTTAAAATACATTTATATACTATTATTATACATATATAATTTTTGATAAAATTAGCCCTATTCTATATACATTATTGTTTTCATATTATTTTATGTAAATATTTTCTTTTAAATTTATTATGTATATATATTCTCTTTAAAATTTATTTATGTATAATTTGGGCTTTCTTTTAAGGATCTTATTTTTAATTGTATATTTTATTTATTTAGAATACTTTAGTATCTTTGTATATGCATTATTAATATTTTTTCCCCTACATGCGTCATTAGTCACATCAATTTGTTTTACTTGAAATTATGTTATACACTATTTATTTCGAATTTCTTCTTGTATATTATATGTTTTAATAATTGTTTATGTATTATCGGTTTTTGTGTACATATTAGTTATGTTGAATTTTAACATGTGTTATTCCTTTATATATTTTTCATACGGGTTTTTGAATTGTTTTGCTATGGTTCCTGATTTTCATATGGTCTTATGTATTATGAGTTTTTTTTCCATAATTTATTGTTTTATACATATAATTATATTTCTATTTCTTATTGTTATATCATGATTATAATTCTCATATCCACTTAATATCGATTGTCCTTTATTTCAAACAAATCAAGTAAGTATATTTTGACTCGGTTTTTGTAATTGCTTATTTGAAATTTCACAAATCAAGGCAATGTTTTGTGTTTGGAAATTCGAGGAATCGTGCCCTAACGTGCTGGGTTTCGATTTATCGTTGGACCAAATAACCGAATACCCTTTTAAAAATTTTTGTCTCGTGTTTTTGAAATCATGAGGTGATCTCATTTTTGGAGGCTTAAAATATCGTGTCCTAACGTGCTGGATGTGGTATTTTATTCCTTTGGAACGAGTGAATCTTAAAATCCAACTTGAGTTGTTTCGCGTGTTTTGGAAATCGTGAGGTGATCTCAGTTTTTTTTAGAAGTTTAAAATATCGTGTCCTAACGTGCTGGATGTGGCATTTAACTCATTTGGAACGAGTGAATCTTAACAAACTCGAATTGTGCACGCACTTTTAAGGGGATCGTATTTCAATTTTTTTTAAATTTTCAATATTAGGACATAAATTAATCAATTAGGTACCAATTTTGGGCGTTACGAGGGTGCTAATCCTTCCTCGTACGTAACCGACTCCCAAACCCATTTTTTTTTTTCGTAGGCCAAAACTCATAGTTTAATAAAATGATTTATTAGGTGATCCGATCACACCTAAACCAAAAAAGATTGGTGGCAATTCCTTAATTCGTTTTTAAAGTCGATCCCTGTTTTTTTCAAACTTTTAAAAATAGTTTTGACAAGCAGTAATGATAAGCAAACAGCAATTAGTATAAAGTAAATAATCCCTTTAATTTTTTAATTACTTCTAAAATCAATAAAATGATTTTTAAATTTAATTTTTTAAAAATTGCTAATGTATTAAATAATTTAATTTCCTAAATTAGCATGAATTAAGTAAATTATATTTAATATTAATTTCTTTTACAAAAATCATATTATATTATGATTTTAAATTAATTTCCTAAATTAGCATGTATTAATTTAGAAAATTTAGTGTGAGCACTTGATTTTAAAATGTTTTTATTAACTTCATTTGGTCAAAAATCATATTTTATTAAAAAATTTTAAAAAATAAATCAAATTAAATTTCTTAAATTAATTACGTGAATTAAGTAAAATCCAAGGTTGACTTTTTATTTATTTTAAATTTAATTCTTTAAATTTGCGTGAATTAAGTAATTTCAAAATGATTTTTTTTTTTAAATTTCGAAATGAAATCTTTATATGTTGTTAACTTGTATTGTTTATGATATTTAATATTAATTTTTTAATTATATTATTAATAAATTTATTTTTAAACAAAATTTAAATACAATAAATGAGTCTCACATCAATCCTAAAGTCAATTTAATATCAATCAATTAGAGGAAGATTCATCTACAACTAAAATTACCTTGTTTCAATATGTTACTTTTATATGTATATATATACATATATATATACATATACATATATATCATTAAAATATATATTCCAGTGAATCACTATTCTAGTAATGATTAAGTCGTAATAAATAAGTGTGTTCATTAAAATATATCCTTTTATATGAAAAGAAAAACATCTATTTTGAATTGTTTGGAATTATCATAATGAGGATGTAGATCCCAAATTTTGCTTCGGTCCAACAAACAAAGCCCAGAACACCAAATAAATTAACAGTCCAATTAACATTTCACTAAACCAACTATTAAACTACCCCACTAAATCACCCCACTAAATCCATCATCCAACTTGCCTGCAAAAAGAAAGAGGCAATTAGTTATAAAATTTGGCTATAGAAGCCATTCAAAACTATTATAAAGGGGTTTTTTTTTGGAGAAAAAAGGAGAGAGATTCAAATAAAGACTTTCAATACAAGAAATACACGAGATTAATTTCAATACAAGAAATACACGAGATTAATAAAAAATCAAAGCAAAAGAGGTTTTTTTTTAGGTTTGGCCGCCGTGTACGGTGACGCCGACGGCGGTGCGTGGAGGTCCGGTGACCGAAGCAAGGCCAGACCGATGGCCGAATTTTGAAGGGAGGGGGAAAGTGTTATTATTATTATTATTTTATTATTACTTTTACCTTTTTATTACTATTATTATTTTTATTAATATAATATTATTTCCTTTTTTTATATGTTGTTATTATTATTAGCACGTATATTATTATTATTAATGTATCATTGTTATTTTCTATTTTAGTATTACTTTTATTATTATTGTTTCTATTATTATTATTTTCATTACTTCCATTATTATTATCATCATTTTCTATTATCATTAATATGTCATGTGTTCATTATTATTATTTTTTTAATACTATTATCATCATTATATATTTACTTTTTTTAATATTATTACCATTATATATTTTTTTATTACTATTATTTTTATTATCTGTCCTACTTTTAAACTATTTCATTCAATATTTTGTTGTACATGGTTTATTTATCCACTCCCGATTTAAATTAAATTTTCATTCAAATTTTTCTTTGTTATTCCATTTTTTATCTCTATATTATTTTACTTATTATTTTTTATTCTGGATTTTTCAAGTAAAGGCAATATTCGGTACTTGGAAATTCGAGAAATCGTGTCCTAACGTACTAGGTTTCGATTTTTCGTTTGATCTAAGTAACCGATTATCCTTTTAAATTAAAATACATGAGTTTTAAATAAAACAAAGACAATATTTTGTATTTAGAAATTCGAGTAGTTGTGCCCTAACGACCACGTTTTTCCAATTTTCGCAGACCAAAATTGTTGTTTTCATAAATCAATTTGTTTATTGAAAAACGACCACGTTTTGAGGTGACCCGATCACACCTCATCAAAAAGGATCGGTGGCGACTCCAAACTTTTGTCTTAAAAAGTCGATTCCCGTTTTAAAAAAAATAGTTTCGACAGCTTGGCGAATCCACTAGGGACCATAAGAGTGTCAAGCCGTAAATTGATTATTTTTTGTCTTTTTGTCGAAAATTGAAAACTTGGTTTTTAACATACGATCCTCTTATTGCATTTCATTGGTGTTATGGTTTTCATCATTTTATTCATGTTTTTTGTATTTTGAGTTTTTATATCCCCTCGTATTGCATTGCATGACCGTTTGGTCACGCCCTTTTAAGTGGGAGTGAGAAACTACGACTTCGTATGGTTTTCACCTCCGCATGAGATAGTGGACCGCTTCCGGGATACATCCGTACCTATGTCTTCGTGAGATTTTCATCTCTGTATGGCCATAGAGAAATGTATTCCCTTAAAATGAACTTGATCCATATGAGCCTATAATAGGTGAGGATCGAGGAATCTATATGTCCAGGTACTTTTACTCTAGAACCGAGCCACATATAATAAGCCCTAAGAGCCCACCCTAGGTAGAGCCACACCAAACCCTAGTGGTCACCCTAATAGGTGCTCTATTTGTCATTTATGTTTTTGTACTGACGCGTTTCTTTTAGGATTGCATTGCATTTTCATCATAGGGATCCTTTCTTTGCGTTTCATCCGTCTTTGTTACGATCTCATCATTATGGTTTATAATTGTTGTATTGGTTTGAGTTTTGGTATCCTTCTACACATTGTATCGCATGATCGGTAGATCTTACCCCTTTTAAGTGGGAGTGAGAAGCTATTCCTTCGTGAGGTTTTCACCTCTATGCAGGATAGTGGATCGCTTTCGGGATACATCTGTACCTATGTCTTCGTGAGATTTTCATCTCCTTGCAGCTATAGGGAAATGTATTCCCCTGAATTGAACTCGGTCCGTATGAACCTATAGTAGGGGAGAATCGAGGAATCTACCGGTTTAGGTGCTCTTGCCTTAGAGCCGAACCACATATAGAAAGCCCTAAGAGCCTACCCTAGGTAGAGCCACACCAAACCCTAGTGGTCACTCGGATAGGTGCTCTTATTTGGTTATTTATTTCTCCTATGCTAACGTGTTTTCTTTTTTTTATTGCATTGCATTTTAATCATAGAAAGGAGGTGTTGATTCACATTTGATTGCTAAATAGAGAGCTTGGCATGGAAAACAGATTTGTTAATAAAGTGGAATATAATACGGCTGTCTGAATATGGTCTGAGTAAACAGCGAGAGAAGGCTGGTAGTCCATAGAGGAATATACAACTCTACTAGCGACAAAGATTATTAGAGAACCGTTACGCCTCGACGTTATTGAAGAAGCTAACGAGCATCGCGGGGATAAGTGAGCAATGAGTCGCGACCTGGATCAAGCAAAAGGAGCTAGTAGAGGCATCCATTGGAAAGTTCACAAGATTTGACCTTACATCCGGATATGAGGAAAAAGATCGATGTCTTTGCCTGGAATATGAGGGTAAGGCCGTATATGTATCCGTTTTATGTAAAGAAATTTATTTTCTATAAAAGTTGTTCTAATATAATTGAATTCTAGCCTCTCTTTCTTTTTGCATTCATCCAATGCATTTGTATTACATTGCATCATATGCATTAGATTTTCACAAAAAGTCCCTAATTATTTTAAAATTATTAAGGGTTAATCTGGAAACTGATAAAAGTTCATCAACTAAGCATCGTTACGGTACTCGCGCTAAAACAAAAGCTATGGACTAAAAGTTAGAAAAATTGGAACAAATGCAAAATGAGATGCAGGATCAATTGCAAATACAGATGCAAGAACAGTTGGCCAAGATCCAACAGGATATGAGGGATTAGATGTTAGAATCCCAGTGAAGTATGATGAACCAGTTAGCTCAGCTATTGGCTGGAGGTCCTAATAAAGGAAAAACCCTATGGTTAACACCAGAAATGATAACGATGATCTTGCTTATCCTCGAGGTTTTACCCCAACAAACACCCAAGCACAATTTTCCAAGAGTGTCTGTTAATAGTAAACCCTAATGTCAGATCGGTACTTCGGCACCAATACACTTCCCAACAGGCTCAAGCTCCAACCCTGGAGACAATCCGGCAAACCCCGTTGTCCCTGACCTTGATGATGTGGTTAAAATAAGAAAGGCGACAGCGAAGCTCCCAAGGCAACTGGAGGACCGATACAAATGGCTGGAGGAGAAATTCAAGGCGTTGGAAAGCGCTAGTTGATGCTAAGGAGTTGAGTCTGGTCACAGATTTGGTACTCCCTCCTAAGCTCAAAATGTTGGAGTTTGAGAATTGTAATGTGACTAGTTGCCCCGAAGCTCATATTACAATATTCTGTCAAAAGATGACAGGATATGTCAACAATGACCAGTTGTTGATTCATTGTTTCCAGGACAGCTTGATTAGGGCTATGGCCAAATGGTACAATTAGTTGAATCATGCCTAAGTTAATTCATGGAAGGACCTAGCACACGCCTTCATGAAACAGTATGGCCATGTGACTGATATGGCGCCTGACAAGATCACGTTGCAGAATATAGAGAAAAAGCCAAACGAAAGCTTTAGGCAATATGTTCAAAAGTGAAGGGAAGTCGCCACATAAGTCCAACTGGCACTGCTAGAGAAGGAAACAACCATGCTCTTCATTAATACCCTGAAGGCACCTTTTATTAATCACATGCTGGAAAGCACAACTAAGAGTTTCTCGGACGTAGTGATGTATGGTGAAATGATAGAGAATGCAATAAGATGTGGGAAAATAGACGCGGGAGACAACACCAAAATATCAAACCCGAAGAAAAATGAAAATGAAGTGAACAATGTGAGAAAAGGGTATTCTAAATTGGTCACTGTTGGCCAACCGAGAGCCGTGACTACTAGTTATCAAGGCCCTTCAAGGTAAGAATCCAACTCGAGGTCGAGCTCAAAAAAACTCCAATTCACTCACATCCTGATGACGTATAGGGAGTTATACCAAAATTTGTTTGATGTCCATGTAGTATCTCCGTTCTACTCAGAACCTATGCAGCCTCTGTTCCCTAAATGGTACGACGCGAACGCCCAATGTGATTATAATGCGGGAATCACAGAACACTCGATAGAAAACTGCACCACTTTCAAAAAGCTAATCGAAAGGCTTATCAAAATGGGCATTGTAAAATTGGATGATTTGTCTGGGGTAGAAAATCCGTTACCAAACCATGCTGATAAGGGGGTAAACGCGATAATCGAAAATGTGGGGAAGAGAATCAAGAAGAAAATTGCAGAAGTAAAAACCCCCACTGAACTGGATTTGAAAACAAATGATAGATATAGGGTTGATCATCCAAAATTCGGGGAAGATACCCAAAGGGATGAGAAGCTACTGTGCATTCCACGTTGAAGATGGTCATGAAAACCAGGAGTGCGCTGAATTCAAAACTTTGGTGCAGGGTCTAATGGATAATAAAGAGTTGGAATTATTTGAAGAAGCCAAGGGCTCGGATATTGGGGATTCTGAACATTTAATATCGTATCTGAAAAGGGAGCCGGGGAAGAGAATTTATCAAGCATTCGCCCTTTCGTACCTGGGAGTGTTTTGAGCAATAGGACTGTGGAAGAGATCTCTATATTTTTTAGAGCCAATTCGGAGTAATGTTCAGAACACACTTATTGTTCTAAGCTTAGGAGCAAATAAGAATTCTTTTGTGAAATAGGCTTGTGTCTAAAATCTTTATTTCAATAAAATGCATCTTTTTGAGTAAATATTCTTTTATTCTTTATATATATTCTTTTGTTCTTTGGACTCTCTTTTAATATGTTTTTATTCTTCATTCATGATTATACCATAGAAATAATCATCCTTAGAATAATTTATTCTTTGGAATCTGCCTTTTGGGTGAGATATGTGTCTTGAAGGATCTCAGGATTTGGAAGATGACAAAGATTGTAACCCATCTTTCGATTCATTAAAGATGGTAGAACAAGATAAAAAACAGATCCTACATTACAAAAGGTCAATGGACATTGTGAGCAAGAGGCGGAGATTGGAGCCTATATCACTACAGAGACAAAGCGAGATGTCATTGAGTTATTCCAAGAATTCAAAGATGTTTTCACATGATCGTATCAAGATAAGCCTAGGCTACTAAGACTTGTGGTTGTTGTTAAGGTTAAGAAAATCTTAGAAGAGGTCCATAAGGGTATTTGAAGAACACATGCTAATAGTTTTATAATGGCCAGGCAAATCATGAGGTTCGGGTACTGCTGATTCACCATGAAAGGGGATCGCATCAGTTATGCTGTAAATACCAAATTTATCGAGACAAGATTCATGTGCCTCCTTCATTCCTTTATAGACTTTCTCTATGTGGGGCATGGATATTATTGGGCCGATCTCGTCAAAAGCTTCTAGCAGACATTGTGTAACAGCCCTTTTTTAGGGTTAATCGGAACAGTGGTTTCGGGGCCACCAAATCCAATGAGTAGGTTTGTAAATATTATATCTAATATTTACAAGCTAATTGTGATTTTAAAAAGGCTTTTGATATTTTGATTTTTGTTTTATAAGGGATTTATTAAGTTCAAGTGGTATGACCCTAAGGTCAAGTGGGTTTAGAAAATAAGGTATCAGGACCTCGTTTCTATAAACCGAGTCATAAATATTTTTATAAATAATTACAAAGTGGCAATAAAATGGTATTAAAGTTTCGTTGAAAATTTTTATCGTTTCGATTGTTAATTAAGCAAAAAGGACTAAATCGCGTAAAATGCAAAAGTTGCATTCTAATTGTTTAAGTGTTTATTTGGAATCATTCTCATGACATTTCTACATTCATATCATTCAAAACACATTTGGTTAGGAGCATCTGATTCATTCTGATCATAGCATCCTAATCATTTGGTATAAACATAGGCATCTGAAATCTAGTCTACAAGACATATCCCCTAGAGGACGGTGTAGTAACATCGGTGAATTTACAGATCTTATCTCCCTAAGCAGTAGTGGAGCATATCAAAGACAGCAAATCTTATTTCTATATAGTGGCAATGGAGCAGATTTAAGCCACCAGCCTTATCTCCCTAAAGTTGTAGTGGAGCAGCTTTAAGATACAAGTCTTATCTCCCTAAAGTTGCAGTGGAGTAGACTGAAAATTGCAGATCTTATCTTCCTAAGCAGTAGTGGAGCAGATCGAAGACGGAAAATCTTATCTCCATGTAGCGGCAATGGAGCAGATTTAAGCCACCAGCCTTATCTCCCTGAAGTTGCAGCGGAACAGGTTCAAGATACAATTCTTATCACCCTGAAGTTGCAGTGGAGCAGACTAAAAATTACAGATCTTATCTTCCTAAGCAGTAGTGGAGCAGATCGAAGACGGAAAATCTTACCTCCATGTAGTGGCAATAGAGCAGATTTAAGCCACCAGCCTTATCTCCCTAAAGTTGCAGCGGAGCAGGTTCAAGATACAAGTCTTATCACCCTGAAGTTGCAGTGGAGCAGACTGAAAATTGCAGATCTTATCTCCCTAAGTAGTAGTGGAGTAGATCGAAGATGGCAAATCTTATTTCCATGTAGCGACAATGGAGCAGACTTAAGCCACCATCCTTATCTCCTTGAGTAGTAGTGGAGCAGGCTGAAGATTACAGATCTTATCTCCCTAAGAAGTAGTGGAGTAGATCGAAGACGGTGAATCTCATCTTCCCGAGGTAGTAGGGAAGTAGATTTAAGCCACTAGCCTTATCTTTCTAAGCAGCAGTGAGTAGTCTGAAGATTGTAGATCTTATCTCCCTGAGCAATAGTGGAGTAGATCGAAGACGGCGAATCTTCTCTTCCCGAGGTAGTAAGGAAGCAGATTTAAGCCATCAACGTTATCTCTATGAGCAGCAGTGGAGCAGGCTGAAGATTACAAATCTTATTTCCCTAAGCAGTAGTGGAGTAGATCGAAGACGGTGAATCTTATTTTCCCAGGTAGTAGGGAAGAGATTTAAGCCACTAGCCTTATCTCTCTGAGCAGCAGTGAGCAGGCCGAAGATTTTAGATCTTATCTCCCTAAGCATTAGCGGAGTAGATCGAAGCTACAAATCTCTTCTCCCTAAAATAACATTGGAGCAGATCAAAGCACCAATTCCTACACTCCTGAAGATGCAGTGGTTTGGAACAAGGCGGCTTGAAGAAAAGAAGCCCGAAAGAAATCAAGACTCGGCAAGATCGGGCAAAATTGGCCCTTTTAAAGTCTTTACTTCGTTCCCGTTACATGACAATGAGCAAAGAAGGACAGCTGTAGATCCCAAATTTTGCCCGGGCCCAACAAGCAGAGCCCAAAACACCAAATAAATTAACAGCCCAATTAACACCCCACTAAACCAACTACTAAACCACCCCACTAAACCACCTTACTAACTCCATCACCCCACTTGCCTGCAAAAAGAAAGAGGCAATCAGTTGTAAAATTTGGCTATAAAAGCCATTCAAAACTATTGTAAAGTGTTTTTTTTTGGAGAAAAAAAGAGAGAGATTCGAATAGAGACTTTCAATACAAGAAATACACGAGATTAATCAAAAATCAAAGCAAAAGAGGTTTTTTGTGAGGTCTGACCGTCGTGTATGGTGACACCAAGGCGGCGCGTGGGGGTCCGGTGACCGGAGTAAGGCCAGACAGATGGCCGGATTTTGAAGGGAGGGGGAGAGTGTTATTATTATTATTATTATTATTATTACTTTTACTATTATTCTATATACTATTGCTGTTTTCTTTTTTTTATTAGTAGTACGTAATAGTGTTTTTATTATTTTATTATTACTTTTACCTTTTTATTACTACTATTATTAACCTACTATTATTTTTATTAATATAGTATTATTTCCTTTTTTTATATTATTATTATTAGCACGTATATTATTATTAATGTATCATTGTTATTTTCTATTTTATTATTACTTTTATTACTATTGTTTCTATTATTATTATTTTTAACATTATTATCATCATTATATATTTACCTTTTTTAATATTATTACCATTATAGTTTTTTATTTTTATTACTATTATTTTTATTATCCGTTCTATTTTTAAACTATTTCATTCAATATTTTGTTATACATGTGTTTATTTCCCCACTCCCGATTTAAATTAAATTTTCATTCGAATTTTCTTTGTTATTCCATTTTTTATCTCTATATTATTTTATTTATTATTATTTTTTGTCTGGATTTTTCAAGTAAATGCAATATTCGGTATTTGGAAATTCGAGAAATCGTGTCCTAACGTACTGGGTTTCAGTTTTTCGTTTGATCTAAGTAACCAATTATCCTTTTAAATTAAAATACATGAGTTTTAAATAAAACAAAGACAATATTCTGTATTTAGAAATTCGAGTAGTCGTGCCCTAACGTACTGGGTTTTGATTTTCCGTTTGATCTAAATATCCGAATGTCCCACTACAGGAAAATAGGGCTTTAGCGGCATTTTATCAAAAAACGCCGCAGAAATTATCAAACACGGAGCAATAGCGGCGTTTTACCAAAAACCCTGCTAAAAACCAGAGCATTAGCGGCGCTTTTGGTGAAACGCCGCTAAAAACCAGAGCATTAGCGGCGCTTTCGATAAAACGCCGCTAAAAGTCATATAATCCCTAAAACCCTAAACCCTCAAAAAATAATAAACACTAATCTATAACCCCTAAAACACTAAACCCTTAAAAACTAAACTATAACCCCTAAAACCCTAAACTCCAAAAAATATCATATGGATGTTGATGTGTATATACATAGATATTAATGTAAAAGCTTATGTTCATAATAAATTATGGAATTAAAACTGAAAGGGGTTTGAAACGATATCACATACAATTAAAGAATTTCAATTTGAAAGAGTGTAGCTTAAAACTGAATGGGGTTTGAAAGGGAAGAAAAATGTCTAAACCTTTGAAACATGAACTACAATTGAACAACATTGGTGTGTTGGCATACAAATTAGATGACATGTTTGATGGTATTGGGATGTCACCCAACTGTTGACTGAGTCTTAGCAATTAACATTCAACGCCAATTGTGAATTGTGAATTTATTTAAATTTTCATTTATGGATGTAATTTAATTATGATTTTAGGGTTGTTTTAGCAAAAATTAATAACTAATATTATTATCTAAACATGAATTATCATCAAATTAACTCTAAAATCCTAAACTCTTAAACCCCTAAACCTAATAAAACCCTAAACACTAATCTATAACCTTTAAAACCTTAAACCCCAAAAAACATCATATGGATGTTGATGTGTATATACATAGATATTAATGTAAAAGCTTATGTTCATAATAAATTACGGAAGCAATACTTAATATTGATTAAATTTATTTTTGGGTTTAGGGCTTAATATTTAAGATTTAAGGTCTATGATTTAGGGTTTTATGGTTTAAGGTTTAATGGCCATGGTAGTATGTTAATCTCAAGTGAATCATATTCAATTAAATCTTAAACCCTATAATTAATATATATTTAGGGGCATAAGTAGGGGGTTGAAAGGGTCTTTGCCCTTCTAAAATGAAAAATTTTCCATTTCGATTTTTTGAAATTTTTAAAAATTCTAAAGGTAAAATTGCACTTCATCCCTTTGAATAATGGAAAATTTTTGATTTAATCGTTTCAAAATTATAAAAATATATTCTAAAATTTAATCGTTTAAAGTTTAGATGATAGGGGGTAAGGGTTAGAGGTTAATGGGTAAAAGTTTAGGGTTTATGTTTTATGACTTAAGGTTAAAGGTTAAGATTAATGCTTTTATTTTCAAAAATATTTAATCTAAACCATTTGATATATTTAAATATTAGATTTAAAAAAACATTGATAAATAAATAAAAATATTGATAATAAATAAAAATGAAATATAAAAATAAAAATGTATAAAATAGAGGTTAGTGACATTTATATAAAAAACGCCACAAAAAATAAGCAATAGTGGCGTTTTTTTACTTAAAAAAATGGCCTCTTTTTATTACCAAATTCCCTCTCCTTTCGAAACCCTAAAATTTCCCCCTAAAATTGGTATCCTCAAAACTCCCTTTTCACACACGTCGTTTTCATCGGTTTACCTTGGAACCCATACGATCCCTTCCCCTTCCCCTTTCCCTTTCCCTTTAGTTTTGAAAAAACCCATACGATACCTTGGAACCAAATGCAGCAATTAATCACAGGGGATAACTTGTTTAGCATAGTAAAAAATATGATAATCGAAGTTTTGGATCCTTATTTAGGAAGGCTACAGAACCAAAAGCTCACAAATCCTGTTAGTATTCATGGAGATCTTGAATCTAGCAGAGGAGCTGAGATTTGCAACAACATACAAGTAATGAGGTTTTAAGGGCTCTATTGTCTCCTCAATCTAAGGTATTTTCTTTTATCGTATTCAAAAGTTATATCTTTATGGGGTTTGATTTCTCTTTCATTTCTTTGGACTTTAATTCTATTGTTAATGGAGTTTCTAGTCACATAAAGCTTCAAAGGTTGAATCCGTTCTTCTTTCAATTGGGTTATTTGATGCTGAATAAAAGATTTTTGTTTTAAAGATTTTTGTTCTTCTTTTTTTTTTACGAGTGGAAATTTTTTTTAATCTTCTCTAAACGTTATTGATGCTTAAGGAAACAAAGACTTGACATTTTTTCTTAGTATTGGTCTTGTTCTATTGTTTTTTAACATATTTTGTATAGTTCTTTGCCAGTGTTATCTCATATGTAAGTTCTCTTTTCAGCCCAATTTTCTGTTTCTGCTTTTCTTTTCTGTTTCGATCGTTGAAGTTTTAGTTTTTGTTAATTACACCATGTTGGTGTTGGTTTAGGTGTCAGGAGGAAGGTATTTTCGTCCTGGTATGGTGGCTTTACCACAGGATTCCCTGAATGTGCCCCGGAATGCAAAGCCTACAACCAATGGTTTGTACATCATTTTTAGCCTTTTCAGGATTTTATTAAAATCATTCGTATATTTATGGACAAGAATTTGCTCAAGTTTTTGTCTTGCTAGAGTCTTTATAACTCTGGTATTTGATTTAACACTATTTGGTAACTTAAGAGATTATGGTAGAAATTAGATTATACTCTTTGCTCGTGTTTTGAATACACTTATTTTATGTCGTTCAATGACTTGATGCACTGCACTGGTTCTTGAATTCTTTTTTTTTTTGTTTGAAAACTCTCTAAATAATCAATCCAAACTTGTCAGGTAATCATTCTAAAGGGCATGCAGGTGAAGTTCGAAGTGCAGAAAATGGAAGAGTGGGTTCCATCTATCAGGAGCAAATAGAACCATGTCATCTAAGTTCATCGATCTACTATGGTGGCCAAGACATATACATTCGGTCCTGCAGTGACCAGGACTCTGGATTGGTGAGTACTTCAAAAAACCTCTGGAGTATTCCTTCTGCATTTAAATTTTGATTTACCAATCTACTAACATGTTTTTCATAACTTTCTAGAACGATGATAGTGAAGGAGATCAATCGAGGTATGCATCAATAGGAAATTAGTGGAAAGGTGTGGTTGTCTAATGGGGTCTTTATATTATGAGAAGCATAGCATATAACTTTTTTAACTCAGGTTGATATCTTTGTTTTTTGTTTTTCTTCTTTTTCTGCAGGATCTGTCTATTATTGAGAGTTCACTTGCCAATCTACGTGCATATCAAGGTTAGATATTCACTGGAATAGCCAATCAATATGCTTATATATGGTCTTGTTGTTGGTACTGCATTAAACCCATTTCTCTATTAATCATCACTTAATAGGTAAGACCTTTAAAACCTGAACCAATTCTTCGACAACTGGTAGTTAAGAGTGTTAACCCTGCTTGGTCTAACCACCATCACTACTAAACTGATATTTAACTGTATTGTTTAACCTTTAAGTAAAGTAATTTGAAGGTGTATAAGCGAATTCTTAATGCTCTCCATGCGCAATTATGTTTCTCTCTTCATTTTTTCTTTAGATACAAATGGTTGGCGAGTAACTCATTGTATTTTCATTGTTTTTCTGATACACTTGCATATTCTTCCTTAACAGGTACATAAGGAAGATACAGATAGCAGTTCGATCTGTTTCTAGCTACATACATGGAACTGGACTACAGTAATCAGACATTGCAGACAACACTATAGTTATTTGGCTCCCTTCTTCGACTTGAAGGATGAGACTTGTTCTTTTCTTTTCTTTCTTTTAATTCTGTTAAGCATATCTACTTAAGTGACTTCTTGATATACTTTGGCTTACAGGTGCATACTTTGGCTTTGAAGGTCGTATAAGTGTTTAATAAAGAGAAAACCATTTTATGTGTTAAATGCTGAAAATTTAGGTGTTAAATGCTGCAATTTATGGTGTCTGAAAGTTGTGATTTATGATATTCGAATGATGTATTTTAAGTTGTTCGAATGTGTTAAAGAGTTGATTTAATATAATGCTTAATGATTGTTTATTGTTGTTCAAAGCATGATGAAATAAACATGTTACTATGCTTAATGTATTTTAAGACTGTTACTATGTTTCTTTTGGCTATTACAATTCTGATTCAAATTCTTAGGGTCGTAGCAGCATAGTGCAGTCTTGGAGACTGCTGCTACTGCAGGACCGTTATGTTTCATCTCACTGACCTGTTTATGTCGCTTTGAGCCCTTAGCATTGCTTGATTTCTGTCCTATTGTTCTTGAGACTAAAGGGAGAGGAATTTGAGTCTTCTATATATATCTGATGCAATGTTTTATGCTGTTTATCTTGTCTCATTTGTTATGTCCTATGTGCAGCTTTGCATATTCTCATAGAAATTTGTTTGGAAGAAACCAAAAGCTTAATATTTCCTTAGAAAGGGGCCAAATCGACTCTATATTCCGCATTAACTATACAAACCCATGGATTGAAGGAGATGATAAGAGGACATCTAGAACAATAATTATCCAGGTGGGTTTTGCTTTTACTTTTTAAATAATTGGAAGGTTGATTTCTACATTGAGCTCTCTCTCTCTCTTTTTTAAAGAATTCAAGAACCCCAGGCACACTTGTGCATGGTAACCAACATGACAATAGCAGCCTGAGCATTGGCCGTGTAACAGCTGGTATTGAGTTTAGTCGAGCACTGAGGCCAAAATTATTTCCACAGCTATCGTTCTGAGGCACTACAGCTTCAGGTGCTTTTTACTTCTTTACTTTTCTTCAGTATTGAAGAGTCTTATATTCTCTGTTTTCAAACTTCTTTCTCATCCTCGCTGAAAACTATCCTAAGCTCTTCTAGTTCCTTAAACTTGTATGCTTCATGTTCTACCAACAAACATATGCATGCTTAAACATGAACAAAATGATGTATGAGTACATAATTGGCTTATCTGTTTGATGCATTTTTGATAACCTAAAACATGTTGATGTAACAATGTTTGATTGCTAATCACATGATTTTCACTTTTGTTTTTTCTTCAATAATGATTGATTGCTAATGTAACAATGTTTTTATCTTGATGAGTCCCGAGTTTATCCATTACCAGTTTGATTTTGACATGAGTCCCTTAAACATGAAACTGGACTTATGCTTGTCACTTATTTACAGCTACAATAGCATTTACGATTAGCCTAGCATCAGTTTTTTTATTATGGGTTTACTTTTTACTGATTTCACTTTCATTACAGTAGATGGTATAGCTAATTTCCTTGTTTTGCTCAGTCAGGTGACCGAGATTCCGTTTAACAATTTTCTTTATTGCTGGAACAAGTCTTAACCAAGATCAAGATCAAAGAACTTCACTAAGTTATATATGCAGGAATTGCAATGAGAGGTGATGATGATTTGGCATTATATTCTCACCAGGATGAATTTTGTTTTAGAAATTGTAATACTTTGTGTGTTTTTTTTATGTATTAAATTACATATTGAATCAATGTTTATGTATTAAATTTAAATTCATTAATTTTTATATTTAGTTTTGAAGTTTAAATTTTAATGGAAAATTTAATTTAATTAATATTTTTTATTTATCCTTAAAATTTCAAATTTGTTTAAAGTTTAAATTTCAAAAACTAAACATAATATAATATTTAACATAGAAATAAATATTATTTAATTAAAATAAAATAATTTTTTTGAAGTTCATGATTTTTAGCGGTGTTTGTGAGAAAAGCGCCGCTAAAAGTCATGTTCTTTAGTGGAGTTTGTGGGAAAAGTGTCGCTAAAAGTCATGATTTTTAGCGGCGTTTGTGGGAAAAGCGCCGCTAAAAGTATGATCTTTAGCGGCGTTTTTGGAAAAGCGCCGCTAAAGGTCATGGTTTTTAGCGGCGTTTATAAAAAAAGCGTCGTTAAAAGTCATGGTCTTTAGCGGCATTTTTTTAAATAAACACCACAAATTTTTGCGGCCCCTGTTATAGAGGCATTTTTTGCTTCGCTTATGAAAACGCCGCTAAAGACAAAAAAAAATGCCACTAGAAGTCTGTTCTCCTGTAGTGTCCTTTTTAAAATTTAAATACAAGAGTTTTAAATGAAATAGAAGGCAAGCTCATACTCGAAGGTCGAGGTCTTGTGTCTTAACGTACTGGATATAACATTTTACCTTGAGATGAAACGGTCCTTGACATACGTTTTAATTCATCCAAATACTTTAAAAAAGCATTAATACTAAGAAGGATCGTATTTTAAACTCTTGTCAAATTTTCAATTTTTGACATTAAGACACTGGATAATTAATTAGGTACCAAATTTGGGCGTGACGAGGGTGATAACCCTTCCTCGCACGTAATCGACTCTCGAACCCGTTTTTCCAATTTTCACAGACCAAAATCGTTGTTTTGATAAATCAATCTGTTTATTGAAAAACGACCACGTTTTGAAGTGATCTGATCACATCTCATTAAAAAGGATTGATGGCGACTCTAAACTTTTATCTTAAAAAGTCGATTCCCGTTTTTCAAAAAAATGGTTTCGACAGAGGATGAAGTAAAAAAAATGACTATTCAAAGGCTTTGAGGAATAGTCCTATAATGAGTTATTCTATTGAATAACATTCGACCAACTAAACTAACAAAATACTGTAACACTCAAAATAGACTTGGAACTGAGTGGTTATTACAACCAACCAAACATGCTGATAATGTACTAACACCATTAAGGTAACCTCATCCGGAGGCTTTGAAAACATGTAAATACTAGTGTCGTGAAAAAGCAAGAGTCGCTAGTGTGTCTACTACCTTATTACCCTTTTTGTAAACATGACGAATTTTAACTATCCAATCCAATTGCAACAACATCTTGGAAACCTTTGCTATTGCATTGCAAGTACGATCCAACTCCTGTACGTTCACTTGTGTTGTTGCAACAATAATATCCATTTTTAGCACAATTTGATTAGCTCCCAATAATGTGCTAGCTTGAGCGCCTCAAATCAAAGAAATATTTTGAAACTCTAAAAATTAATTTAAAGTTTAATTTTTTTTTAAAATATGAAATAATAAAAAAAACAAGCGGATATTACGAGGAAATAAAAAAAAGTGTGCATAATGCATTAACAACCATGCCATCTTTTATCCTTAGTCATTTAACAAAAACGAATTTAAAAAAAAAAAAGAAGACAAAATTAATAAATTCAACTATCATTTTATAATTAAAAAATAAAGTTAGTAATAGGTAGCTACGGACGCAATTTACCATTTTACTTTTTCTTTTTGCATGTGTAACATTTTAGAGGGAAAAAGGTTATTTTAGTCATTTAGAATCTAAAAAGGAAGGAAACTGCTAACTGCAGACTATCTAGGGACTCCAATTATCATTTAACGTTAAGCTATCAAAAAGGAAAATTAAATTTCCCGGGAGATCATCAAAACAATTGAAGTTGGGGTTTAGGTTTTCAAATTAATCCAATCAGAAAATGTCTGAGACTAGAAAATTGATGCCTAATATCGATCAACAAACCACGAAGATACTCAATCTCACCGTTCTCCAACGAATCGATCCTTGAAGAGACTTTGATAACTGCCGCTCACGTTACCTTCTACGAATTCAACATCGATAGTAATCAATGGGTTCGCTTTGTCACAACTCTCCTTTTCAATCTTTGGAATCTTAATTTTTCGTTTCTAGTCTAGTTTAGAATTTTCAAGTTTTTCACTTTTCAGTTTTATATCCTCACTCTCCTTTGTTGTGGACAATATTTTTGTCTGAGCCCAATTAGATATTTTTGTTTTTCTTTTATTTTTTATTTTTTTGGGCCTATCAAGGGCCCAAATTATGATACTATTATTATAATTAAATGTTAGTATTGTCTTTTTTTTTTTTTTTATAAATAAACAAGATTGAAAAGTAGCATATATACATGAAATGAAATTAAAGAAAATAAAGAAAGAAGAGGTTTTTCATATTTCGTTCTTAAAAAAAAGTAAAAAAAAACAATAAGCATTATATTTCTTTTTTTTCCTTTTCTTTTTCTTTTTTTTTGCCATATACATATCATGAGGGATCGTGTTTTGGGCTCCGATGAAGGGGATGTCACTGAACTGTCGGTCCTCCTCCCCTAGGAGCCCCAAAAATCGCCTTTTTTTCTCTTTCCCCTTTATTAGGTTTTTTTTTAAAAAAAAAAAGGTTTGATCTTAGTAAAAGTTTTGATTTTTTTTTAAAAAGAAGATAGTTTAGATTTAGTCATATTAAAGGAAAAGTTTAAATTTTTAAAACAAATTTTCGATTTCTTTCAACTATTTCGAAATAAAGCTTTATTTTTAAGAAAAATTGTAATTTTTTTTTAAAATAGAAAGTTTAGATTTTTAAAAATAAAAATATGTTTTTTATTCATTTAAAGGAAAAGTTTAAAAATTTTAAAATAAAAATTTGATTTTTTCCAACTATTTCGAAATAAAGCTTGGATTTTTAAGAAAAGCAGTGATTTTTTTAAGAAGATTTTAATTTTACAAAAAAAAAAATGGTAGCTCTACCACCGAAGGCTGGAGAGTCGTTGGGCTCTCTGTTGGTGGAGTTATAGCCAACATAGAAGGAGGAAAAGTTTTTTTTTTAAATGAGGTTAAAAATGAAAGAATGAATAGTTTTTTTCCATTTATAAGTGCCAAAAATGAGTAATTTATTCTCACCCCTTATTTTTTAAATTCACAAAAATACCCTTTTTTTGTAGCATCGCCCTCACTCTCTGGCCTATTTACACCGGTAACCCTTTTATTTATTCAAACCTTCGATTTAATCCGAAATTTAAAAATTAAAAGTAAATTAATTGCTACATCAGTCCTCTGCCTTCCACATTTTTTATCTTTTAGCCCAAAAATCAAGTTATGTCATTTTGTTTCCATCTTTAATAATTTATTTACACTTATATCTTACCTTTCATTACCTTATATATTTAATGTCAATTATGCATTTTATTTTAATGTTTTATATTTATTCACACTTGTATAATTTTTATTTATACTTATTTCATCTTTATTTATTTTCATGTCTATTTATATATTTTTTTACACATTCTCCTTAACATATATTTTAATATTATTTGTTTATGTTACTTTGATTCTTTTATTTTATTATGAATAAGGTGTTTTATTGTTATTATTATCATCATCATGTAAAAGTCTTATTTATTTCATTTATTTAAGTTTTCCTTTTATTAATTGCCATTTTTGTAAGAGTTTTAACTTTTCATTAACTTTAGTCAATTTAATTAATTTTCATATTTTATTATTATTCGTTTTAAAAGAGGGAACCTTAGGTCATTTTTCCATCCTATAATTGTTGACATGAAGTTAGTTAAGTAGGTGTTACATTTTAATGAAACCATAAGATTTTTACATTTGAATCCAGGTTAGTCTTTAAGATCTTATTTATCATTTACCCTAGAAAAATTATAAATAATATGTAAGATTTTTTTAGGGTTTTAAACTAATTTTAAATATCGTATAGGATTCCTCTTTAAAATCTTAAATTAATATGTAAATATTCTTTAGGACTTTATTCAAGATTAAAGCTAAATATTTTTGTAGGTGAATTGTAATTCATGAGTAAGTCTTTCTAAGTATTTTATTTTAGAATCTTTTTAAGAAAGCAAATAAATATTATTTAAAATATATTATTTTAGGATTTTTAACGAATTTAAATTTTACATCAAGAATTTTAAAGTAAGATAAATCATAAACCCGACATAGGATACTTTCATAAGATCTTGATAGATTCAACATTATCAATTAAATCTTTTAAAAAATAAAAATAATAAAAGATTGAACAAGTTGTAGATGTCTTTTAATATTTCTCTTAATTCATTGGTAATTTCTAGTTTTTTTTTAGAATTTTAAAATAGAATTAATTTTAGGAATTGAAGGTATTTTATTACAATTATTTAGGAATCCTTTAGAGTTCCCGTTAAAAGTAAAAATCTCTAATTTAAGTTTCAAATTAGATAAGTTTGGTGAACATATCTTAATCGAGTTACAAGTAAATCAGAGGCATTTTCTTTAGAGTTTTTATTTAAGATTTCAATAAGATTTTAGCCTAAATTAAGATATTAATATGCGTAAATGGAAAAAACCTAGCTTCTAAGACCTCGTAGTACTATCCCCGGATAGGCGTTGTGGGGGTGCTATAACCTTCCCCACACGTAACCGTACTCCCAAACCCGAAATTTGGTGATGAGATCGAGTCTAGACTTTTTAGATTTTTCTATAGTATTAATTCTAGACTTTTAGATGATAAGTGGCTAACCAACCTAACTCTAATTGGTTTGTGACAATAGGTGGCTTACTAGGCCCTTTTACTCTTATGTAGGCAACGTTATGACATCTGTGTTTTAAATAATTCTCGTTTTTTATTTTATTTTTTAGAGTCAAAAAAATGTTGAAGGATCTCTCTTTGTTGTTAAA
Organism: Gossypium hirsutum; assembly: GCF_007990345.1. NCBI lineage: Eukaryota > Viridiplantae > Streptophyta > Magnoliopsida > Malvales > Malvaceae > Gossypium > Gossypium hirsutum. Next base: position 44,395,651 of record NC_053427.1, read on the forward strand.
AGGTAAAATTAGTTAATGTGCTTGAGCCTTTTTTTTAAGCATTAGCTTGTTTGAAGCAAGTAATTAACCTAGGAAATTGGTTAAATTGTAGTAATGATTTCTGACTGTTTCCTTAATTTTTTAGGAATATGCAACCGCGGTTCCAGTTCATTGTAATGAATCGACATAATACAGGTCAAAGTTCTTAATCTTAATGAAAGATCATGGACTTTTTTCTTTTGCCTTATTTAATACTAAAGCTAGTTTTAACAAACAAATAATTTAGTGGAGAATTTACTAGGAGATTTTGAGTATGAGGTTCAAGTTCCATACTTGTTGTACCGAAATGCAGCACAGGAAGTTAATGGCATTTGGTTCTATAATTCGCGTGAATGTGAGGATGTTGCAAACCTCTTTAGTAGGTATAGCATCTTTCTTTCTATTTTAGTTCTTTTCTTTTTTCAAATTTTACAGACTTTTAATAATTGACTTTGAGAATAGTTACCTGAAGTGAATTCAAACACCGAGGTTAGATTTTTTCTATATTGTATATGCTATGCTTTATTCATTATCATTATTCTCCCCCAAAAGGAAGGGTTTAGTTGTTGAAGCATTCACTTGATGGATTTTTATTTGACAATACTCTTCTGGTTGATTGAATTTTTTTTTGTTTCACAAATTTGGTAACAAAATTATAGATAAGTGAGGTCAATGAACTTTAATATGTTGAATAGATAATAGCTCCACAAACTATCAAGTTGAGAGTTGTGACTTGATGATATGCATAATGGTATGTTATGTGTAATTTGACAAACTTTGGTAATATCTAAAATAGAGGTTCCTCTTCATTAGAGCGATTTTAAAACTTTTTTAATTTATGAAATGCCATGAAAGTAATCTGTTAAAACTTATGTAAGTATACTTTTGTTAGAGATGATTTCACTAATAGAACTTCCATGTTTGTTCCTTTTGGAGGTTTGAACTCTAACGTCGTATTTGTTATATTCACAAAATACTTCATGCATATTCAAAATTCCCTACAAAGCCAAAAGTATCTTCAAGCAAAAGGTAATGACTTTTTTGAATCATCTATAAGTTGTTGTTTTTCTAAAGCCTTGGAACATAGTTAACTATTAAATTTGCCATGCAGCTCATAGGATATCTATTTTTGTTTAACCCTTCATGCCTGATGCTTTTAGCACTATATGTTATATTGAACAAAATAATGTCTTGCAAATTGTCCATACTGCACGTGTAGAACTTCAGGCATGACATGAGGTAGCATTGCAACCAAGGATTAAGGTGATAAAGAGTTGGAGTGTGGGACTATAGAGTGGACTCTAGGGTACCAAATGTTGTAGCAGGTTAAGAAAATAGTAAGTAGGGAGTTGGGAGTATATGAAGCAAGAACTGGAGAGTAGAGAACAGTAATGGCATGGAGTTACAAATTGGAAGTATATTGTCACATCCCACTTTTCAATTGATTATACAAGAGTGATATTATAATCTCCTATATTTTAAATTAATTACGCAATTGTGAAAACAAGGAAGTGTTGTGGCTGAGTGGTAGGAAGCTCCTTAACTATCCTAGAGGTCCCTAGTTCGAATCCCTTTACTCCCTTGTTTTAATTTTCTATTTTTGGCACAATTCCCATGTGAACAATAGATGCAAATCATCCATCCCCTTGTTGTCTTATGTGGAGGATTGCTTTCCTATTTTAGCAAGTCAAACTTGCCATAAGTTGTGAGACACATCCCCTTTTCTGCTCATTTGTTCTTTCTCATTCTTTTCATTATTTTCTTGCCAAAACAAAGGTTTTGACCACCCCAAAAGCCTCCCAAACCGTTCACCACCCTCATTTCCTCCCATATTCTCTTTTCTTCTCTTTTCCTCTACCATTTTCTCTCTTTTTGGCAACCACCACTATTTCTCTTCATCTTTGCTTCAATTCCTCCGCTGTGAGCCTTAGTTGCACCACCACCTCACCATCGTCCATACCCGTCTTCTCTCATTCTTCTCCTCCGATCACCATCTTTTGTCACCACCATGAACTACCGGTAGACCACTACCATTGCCACCGTCACTATCGTCGACGTCAATTGTCACTGGGTTTTGGGTTTTTCTCCTCTTTTCCTCTCATTTCCAATTTATTTCACTTTTTTCTTCAAATTGACTCATTATTTAATTTTTTTTCACTCCACTTGTGTATATATCTCACCGATCACATGATCCCTTATAGATCATTAAACTTCTAAACGTTTCTCCAGGATTCATCTCCGACTTTGTTGTGCTATTTAGTAGTGTAAGTTATACAAAGTGATGGAATCATCGTCTTTCTTTATTTTTTTTCCTCTTTCTCAAAAAATGACTCAACTATAATTGTTTTCTTGAGATTAACTTTCAATCTCCATGTGTTATGAAGGACCGAATAACAATCCTTTGAGAAACCAATTGTATGGCATCGTGAGAGTAACAGATCTGAGCGTTTGAATTAAGGGAAAGTATTAATGAGATTTCCTGCATTAGATCTTATATTAAAGGACTTATTTTTTCATTAGATTGTGACTAAAAAAAGATATTCATGTGATTAGATTTGTGATTGGGACTAGATTCATGTGAGACTTCTACAAAGGGAGTGTACGATTTAGATCTACAAAAAGGTGTGGGATCTTTAACTTATGTTATGTGATGAGTGTTTATTTTTATTATATTAGTATGTTAATAATTTTTTATAAGTGGCTACACTAAATACTTATAAAGAGGGTTGACAACCCCATCAATGAGAAACCCAAGTGACTTTTTTCGTTGTTATTGAAAAGTATATTATGTGATGTGATGTTATTATTTGATTGTGATGTTTGTGCAAATTGCATCTTTGTAGTATTAATATATGTGTAGATCTCATTCTGATGACATATGATGTATGGCTTATGTGTTATTGTTATGATTCCGTTATGTAAATATGAGAATATGAATATAACCATGTGATATTTGATCCTATGTGTAAAACATGTTTACAACATGTTAATGTGAATTGATTAAAATGAGAAAATGACCATATCATATGCATGGGGTGGGATTCCTAAAAGGATGAAGATATGTGGCAGTTTATCTACAATTATGTGGTCGTTTATCGATAATTATGTGGTGGCTTGTCAACAATGTGCCATGTGGTTATTCTTGTCATTTATATGGTGGCTTGTCCACAATGTGCTATGTGATCGTTTTCAACAGTGGTTTGTCAACAAATGGTGTGTTATTGGATGGACGAGTTCTGGGGAACTCGATATTGGTGTGTAGCGGAGATGGGTAGGAAATTCTTCAAAATGTGTATTGTTACAAAAGTATGCCTTGATTTTTTTTATATGTAATATTGATTTCTGTGAAAATTGTATACATATTATTTTGGATATGTTATTCGATGTGTTGAAATGTATGTCATATTGTTTGTGTATATATTTTGTTTCGATCTCACACTGAGCCTTTTATAGCTCACCCATACTACTCGTGTGTCTCAGGTAATCCTTGTAACTAGGACTCAGAATCGGTCACCAAAGAAGCTCTTGAAATAATAGTTTCTTGGTTATGGATTTTTAAGATGATTTGGGACTTTTATAAGCTTTTTTATTATATTTTGGATTTTATTTTTTGGAAAATTATTAAACTGTGGCATGAGATATTTTGTTTTTAAAACTATAGACATTGAATGTTTTTGCATGGATTATTTATATGGATTAAACATTTTAATGGTTTTCTTAATAAAATTTGCTTCCCTCAAACTCAATTAATCAAATATTTTTTTTATGATTAAAAATTTTTTTTACAATAATAAGTAAGGCTTCCTTCGAAGTAATATTTTTACTACAATGTATAAAAAGGGAATATTAAAGTGCCTTTTCAAAGATTAGATCCATTTTTTTCAACTCAAGGTTTTCTCTATTTCTATGGCCTATGTAATCGTTTGGATTGGGCTGTAACATCTAGGCCCGGTTTGAAGGGTCACATATATTCTTAAAATAGGTGAGTGGGAGAAGAAGTTTATCTGAAAAAATTATTGTTATGACAATGAGTCTAAACTGGCCTCATCTGTAGGGTTAAAGGTTCTTCCAAAATCTAATTCAATAGATAAAACTTGTATGACATGCTAAGTCACATGGGTAAATTTGTAATGTCATGATTAGCCAATATTAATATCTTTGTTTTCTTATGGTTCTGTGTTCACTAAGCTTGTATCATACTATAATGTAGTGAATTTGAGGAACTAGAAACAGTTCCTGGCATATCAGCAATTAAAGGTCCCTTAGAGCCACCTCAAACTGCCTCTCCTGCTACTAATACTCCTAAAGATTCATTATTTGTTAACTTCTTTAGTGTAAGACTACTACTGACACTCACCTTTTGGCTAATGACTGATTTCAAACTTATTTGGTTCACTAACTTTAGGTTGTTATGAATCCTGGAACTAATGCTACAAATGGTACAAAACCAATACAACCTTACCATTTTATCTTATCCACCCCTCTACACTCTCACACACTACTTGTCATCTCCACTACAACCCTCACTCCATCAGTGTCACCCTTTCCTCTTTCTACTCCACCTTTGCTCAATTTAGTAAGTAGCAACAACCAAGTAACCAATCTTTTTAAGCCTTCTTAATTTTTTGTATCATTCCTTATTATTATCCTCTTTGATGATGCCACCTATTTCTACATCATCTCCAACTGCTTTTGCTCTTCATCCACCCCTAAATCTACAACGTCCTTATGGCACTCCAATGCATCAATGCTTTCCACCACCTACTCCCCTACATCTCTCACTCCTGCTAGATTGCCTACTTTGCGCAAGGATAAAGTTCGTGATGCACTACTAATGCTTGCTTAGGTATTTATCAGTTTTTGTATATTGTTTCTTATTTTAACTTGTAATGTTAACTAATAGCAGTTATGACTTATGTATGATGATTAATTAAGACATTCAGCCAAAGACATATATATGTATATATATACACATATGCATACATATAAAAAGCAGATATAAAGAAAAAAATTGTTATTCTTGATACTATGAGCAGAAAATGCAAATGACCCTAAAATATAATAGATGCAATATGTGAATATCTTTGCACCTATTGGTAAGTATTGATGAACATTTTTCCTTAGATTTTAAATATTGTAACTACGTGGTATGCTTGGAAGGTCAATAGTAAACTCCAAGTTACATACATGTGTATATACAATAATTTGAAGCTTCCTTTCTAGTTATTGACAACCTTTTGTTTTTGTTGTTGTTCTTAACCCAAGATAATCAATTCATTGGCATGTTCTACCATGCATTGCTAAAGATGCACAATGCCTAAGTACTATAAAGATTGAGCTTCAAAAGGTTATTTTTTATGTTACATGTGCACTATTTACTTTTACTTTCTTCAATTAGGTACCTCAACTTTGAAACGTTCTTTGATCCATAATAATCATTAATGGTGGACAAGGTGTAGGTATATTTTTTTTACCTAATGCCTAATTCATCAAAGTAAAAGTCTAAGATGTGTAAGGGAAATTAAAAACCAAGTTTGAGGGTTGGTTAATTTGTGTTTAGTTCTACTTTTCCCTTTGCCAGAATTCATTATTTGCTATAAATGATTATAAGATTGATTGTGTTTATAGAGTGACCTCTATTATGTCAACTTATGAGATAAGTTTTTGCTTTTAGCTCTTTCAAACTGTTGGAACTTGGAAGCATTAGATTTGGAAGTTTGTTTTAAGTTTTAACATTTGTGTATTTTTTAAAGGAGTAATTCAAGGAATGATTGGGGGAACAATCCGAGGAATCATATTAACCTGATTTTTTGGTTTAATTTTGAGGGATCCCAAATTATTCCTAATTTGAATCCAATTGGATCCTCTATTGGAATGGGTAGAATTAATACGAAGCATGATCTTGAAAAGAATCCAATAGTGAATGTTGAAAGGAAGAAAATGCCCAAAATAAATGTATTAGTTCCTAATGTTTCTAAGTTATCTAATTCACAAGGAATTATTGTTTAGTAAAATAATGCTCACATTCAACAAGGATTGGTGGCTGCTAATGGGCAAGTTGACCGGGTATAATAAAAATTCTATATTGAAATATCTGCGGATTAGGGAGTATGTAGATAATTCGAAGGTTTCAATTCATGTTGAAGTCTATTAATCCTTAAAAGTTGTCATCTTCATGGTGACAAAATTAGATGGTGGGCATATGGAAAAGGTGCGTAGAAAATATGGCTTTATAAATGGAATTGATGTTTAGGCGAAAAGTTCTCGAAGGGGGCTTAGTTTCGCATGGAATGGCAATGATATGGTTAGCATTAAGAGTTTTTCTAAAAATCATATTGATGCCATTATCAAAGAAGGTGATGATAGTTCGATGTGGATATTTACTGGTTTTTATGGAGCCTCGGATGTAAGACACAGAAAGAGGGAAGTTGGGATTTGATTCGACGCCTAAAAAGAAATTGTGATATGCCTCAGATTATTTGTGGTGATTTTAATGAGATATTATATTCATATGAAAAAAAGAAGGTATCCCAAAGGATGAAAGGCGAATGGAAAACTTTAGATAAGTGCTAGAGGAATGCAATTTGGTGGATGGAGATTTTTCGAGACCTTGGTTCACTTGAGAAATGGTGAACTTACCGGAGACTAATATTAGAGAACGGTTGGATAGAGGGTTCGTTAGTTTGGGATGGTGATGGCCGTGAAACTAATTAAAAGTTTAACTTAAGGCAAGCGTACCTATTGAACAGTAGTATAGTTATGGTGAGACCGGAAATATCGTATCCACGAGGACTAAAAGTACTAGTAATTACTATCTTTATATTATCTGGCCTAAAAATTAAGCAAATGTTTTATTTAAAACTAATTATCTAATTAAAAAAGATTACGACAGAGATTAAAGTTGGAGAATACTTTTTAGAAAACCGATGGAGAAGACAATACCCAAGGAAGAATTCACCTAGACTTCACTTATTACCTTTGAGTTAGACGATTTATTCACTTGACTTAATCCGTAGAAATCCCTGATTTATGTTAATATCTCTCTCGAGACAAAAAACAACTGACTCTAGGTTGATTAATTGAAATCTCTTTCTAATTAAAACCCATATTGTCGCATTAACTTGATCTATGGATTCCCTTATTAGATTTGACTCTAATCCGACAGATTTATGTCGTCCTATCTCTAGGATTGCATGCAACTCTGCTTAATTATGAATGATCTACTCTTAAACAAGGACTTTTTCTCCATTGAATAAGCACATCAAAAACTTGAATTACTATCCTGGAATATTAAAGCAAGAGTTAAATTCACAATTAAGAATAAGAACAAGTATTTATCATATAACTTAAATAATAATAATAATATCCATCTTAGGTTTTATCTCCCTTAGGTATTTAGGGAGTTTAGTTCATAATAATAATGGAAAACATCTCAAAGTTTGGAAAACAACAAAACATAAAGAAACCCAAAGACTTCTAGGAAATTGGATGGAGATCTTCAGCCTTGATGTAGATCCTGCCTCCGAGGTGATTCCGATGGCTGTCCTTGACTATTTTCAGCCTTCAACTCTGTGTCTCCTCCCTAATCCTCTTCTAGGGTTTTATATAGACTTTTGAATGCCCAAAATAACCCAAAATTAGCCTTTTTCGAGTAGAACTAGACTTGGGCTCGACAGGGACACAGCCGTGTGCCACGCCCGTGTGAAGGTGCTCAGGCCGTGTGTAATTCTGACTTGGATAAATGTCAACACGGCCATGACACACGGGCATGTGGTCTACCCGTATGACATACACGGACGTGTGGATCACCCGTGTGGAAGTGCCTAGGCCGTGTGAAACACTGATTTATTCCCAATTTGTTCGTAAGCTTTCCTGAGTATAAAACATGAAATTAAAGGATTAGGAGCATCAAATTCAATGAAACCAAGGAAAAATCATCCATAAATATGCCAAGCATGGGGTAAAAATATGTATATATTATGGTTTATCAAATATCCCCACACTTAAGCATTTGCTTATCCTCAAGCAAAATCCTCAACTCACAAATAAAATAAATCATTCTCAACTTATAATTCTCATCAATAATGTTCGAAATAATCCACAAGTAATCATACGTTAAAAGCTTAACTATAAGAACATTAAAGTTTCAAATAATCCAAATTGAGTATTTCAATCATAAAATCATAGGTATCCCCCTTTATCTAAGTAATCACCTTTAATTTCAAATTAACAAGGTTGACATCCTCACTAATGATTCACTCAAATCACTCAAAGTGTTTAAGGTTCAATAATTAAGCACTCAATAGTCAAACATGAAAATTTATTACCAGAGGCTTGCAGGAATATCAAATCTTGCCCACTATAATGAAATGATACACAAATCAAAAGGTCTTTAACAGGGTTATAATGGGGCTTGGGTTAAAGGTGTGGATAAAGGCTGAAAAGGTGGGTTAATATTGAGATTAATTTAATAAATTACCAAACTTAGAAAAATAAAGCTAATAACTGAATTACAAACAAGTGCCAGAATTAACACTAACCAAAACTAATAAAGGGAGCTTTTCTCTCAATATGATAACTTATCCAAGTTTTTTAGAACAATATCTAATTTGAATGAATATACATTTTTTTTAAGAATAAGAACAATAATGGAAAATACATAGTAAGAAATAATTCAGCAACCGGAATGAATGAACATAATTAGGTAACTAATCAAATTAAATCTCGATAAAAAGGGAATCAATAAAAAGGGAGAAATTCTTAATAAATCAAAAAGGGTTAAGTTGTGGGTTAATATTAAGGGGAAAATCGAGAAATAATAGTTTAGGCTCAAAGGGGTTCACTAGGGGTCACTTATGTGGGTAGGCTTTTTATGGGGTAAATGGGTTAAAACCTAAGTGCCTTTATCATTTTAGTATATCAAATCAAAGGTGTGGTCTCGACATGTATAATCGATGCAAGTTTTAGAATAGCAAATCAATGTTGACATACTCATAAAAACAATCAGTGAGCAAGAAAGATATATGCTCTGAAAGGCTCAAAATCTCACGAAATTTATGGGTATTTGATGTCAATCCTGCAAATTCAAAACTTCAAGATCATACCTTGATTTAGGGAAGCAACCTAGCAATTTTACTTCTCAAAAGTCAACTTATCATGCTTGATTCTCTAATGTCTTAAAGTTTAAACAATCAATGCACAGTTACCTATGATTTAATTGAAAACATATCAATAAAAATCATAAACCAATCAGAATTTACTCTAATAATGATATGAGAAAATTATTTGAGAACAAGATAAAAATTCAGGGATTTTCTGATAATCACATAAATAACATCCCCATACTTAAGATGTGCATTGTCCTCAATGTACAAAGATAGATAATAGCAATAGAAGCATAATATCATAAAAGAGAGAGAGAAGCGAGACTGCCCTGAATTTTTGGATAAAATCCTTGGAAGAGCGAAAGCCAGAATTGTAGAGAAAGCCGAATGAAAGACATGATTCTGAGGTACTAATAAGAAAATAAACACCACTGTGGGAGAGAATTAAGGGATCACTTAATAATAATTATAAAGATAAACATAGTTCAAAATAAAAATAAAAAACATAAGTCTTCAAAAATAAATAGGAGACAAAATAGAATTGTAATAAAAATAAAATAATAGTAAAATAAAGGGACTCAAAGGTCCTCATCATCAGATGCCTCGTGGGTCGACGGTGCCGAAGGAGAGATGTGGAAGTAGTGGAAAATCTATCGAAGAGTGGCATCGGTGCTGCTGAACCGCTGAAACCACTACTGCTCAAAGCGAGTGAGTTGCTTAGATAAATCTGTCAAAGTGGCAGCAGGAGGTCGGTGACTCAGTGGTAGTGGTGGGGAAAGAGGGTGAGGGGAGTTTCGTTTGGGGCTAAGGAGGGGGTCTTAATGAAGGCTGTGCTCTGAGGGAAACACTGGTGACCGAACGGTGAGAGAGGGGGGTTGAGGCGGTAGGGACTGGGGAAGAAGACAAGAGAGAAAACGAAAAAATAAAAATAAAAAAATAAAATAGGGGCTTGGGTTAAAATACGGGCACAGTCGTGTTAAGGCCCCGTGTTGGGCCACACGATTGTGTCACATGCCCGTGTGGCTCGATTTTAGCTTGTGTTTGTCGCGAAAATTGAATGTCCAATCGTCACACGGCTTGGGAACACGCCCCTGTGTCTAGACCGTGTGGTTCACACGGCTGTGTCGCACGACCATTTTCTTCGTTGTTCGCTTCTCCCACGCTCGTGTGGTATCCCACACGCCCGTGTGTCCGAACACATGGCCGTGTGCCTTTTTCGTGTACCTCTCTAACTTGTTAAAAATTTAAAAATTTTGCTCCAATTTTCACACAGCTGTGTCGCACGACTGTGTGAATCGAATATATGACCGTGTGGCTCGATACTTGGGGTTTTTAGCCCTGTTTCCACAAGGTCATGGACACGTCCATGTGTCCAAGCCATATGGGTCACTGTTATTGAATAAAAAAAATATGAAAAATAGTTAAAATGAGCTAGTTAGTGGTGTTAGTGCTCGGGTTGCCTCCCGAGAAGCACTTATTTAAAGTCTAAGCTTGACTTACCTTAATTTCGTGTTGTCACAATAGATTGAGGAGTTGAAACTCCTCACCTCTACTATCAATTTTATCAAAATAAGGTCTGAGTCGAGTATTATTTACCTTTAAAGTTTCGAATTCAGTATGTGTTACCTCGATTGTACCATGTGGGAAGGTTTTCAGTACCATGATGGGAATTTCTCCGTTTGTATTGTGCTCTAAAGTAGCAATTCGGGGGTCCTTTTCATTTAACAATACTTTGTCCCCGACCTTAAATTGCGTTGCTTCATCCCTACGCTTGTCGTGGTGTTGCTTTGATTCATCGTGTGCTTTTGGTTTCTCCTTGACATGTGTTTGCCATTCGTCTAGTTCATCGATTTGTAGTCTTCGTTCTCATGACTCGTTCTGTTTTTGTCACATGGACTAGAATGTTTGTCCATCACGTTCGTCCTAGGGGTTTCCTAAAAGGAAGTTTGAGCCATAATGTTATTTATATTAATAGAACTTGTATAACCATCTTGCTTACTAGATAATTTAATCGAATCACGAGGTTGGAGAGTAATCGTGTCATCTCCTACATGAAGTATTAGTTTTCCTGTGCCAACATCAATTATAGTCCTAGTAGTTACTAAAAAGGGTCATCCTAAAATCAAAGGCACGTCACTATCTTCTTCCATTTCTAGAACAACAAAATCAATTGGGAATATAAATTTATCAATTTTGACAAGCACGTATTCAATAATACCCCTAGGAAATCTAACTGTTTTATCTGCCAATTGAATGCTCATCCTAGGTTGTTTGGGTTTCCTAAGACCAAGTTGTTTAAACATTTTATAAGGCATGAAATTAATGCTTGCCCCTGAATCAGCCAAAGCATTGTTAACATTTAAACTACCAACTAAGCAAGGAATCGTAAAACTCCTTGGATATTTCAACTTGTTGGGTAGCTTATTTTGTAAAATGGCTGAGCAAACTGCGTTTAATTCCACATACGATGCATCATTTAACTTTCGTTTATTAGCCAAGAGCTCCTTTAAAAATTTCATTGCGTTTGGCATCTGCGAAAGAGCTTCAATAAACGGTAAGTTAATATGTAATTTTTTTAATAATTTAAAGAATTTACCAAATTGTTCGTCTGTGTGGTCTTTCCTTGTCCCCTTAGGGTATGGTACACAAGGTTTATACTATTTACTTACATCAACCTTACCGTTATCTACCACATTATCTTGCCTCGATTTCGATTCAGCTTCAATTAACCCTTCATCATTGTGCACAGTAATGGCATGAAGTTGCTCCCTTGGGTTAGTTACAGTGTTACTTGGTCGGCTACCTTGTGGTCATTCAGAAATCAACTTAGCAAGTTGTCCTATTTGAGTTTCGAGCCTTTGAATCAATGCTTGTTGATTCTTAAGTGCTGTTTTGGTATTTTGAAAATGAGTTTTTGACACCGAGATGAATTTTGTGAGCATCTCTTTAAGGTTCAGTTTCTTATCTTGTTGGTAATGTGGTTGTTGAAAACCTGGAGGATGTTGTGGTCTTTGATTTCCTTGACCACCCCACGAGAAATTGGGATGGTTCCTCTAACCTGCATTATAAGTGTTACTATACGGGTTATTTAGAGGTCTAGAATTAGTACCCATATAGTGGACTTGTTCCTCATCGGTGCTAGGGTTGAAGGACGTATAATCTATATTATGCAGTCCTCCTCCATTTAAGCTAAATTCACCTAACTAAAACTTAATTAAGCTCACTACTAGGCTCCTAAATATTTCTAATAATTATTTACGAACTCAGTTTACTAAGACGAATGCCCGATATTGTACTTTTCCTATGCCCGTGAATTTTGGGTCATTACATTTCTTCCCCGTTAATAAATTTCATCTTCGAATTTTACCTGAGAAGAGGTAAGGATATTATGCTCTCATAGTTTTCTCCGATTCCCAAGTTGCTTCCTCTACCTTTGATTTCTGCGTAGCACTTTTACTAGAGGAACCCTTTATTTCTTAATTCTTTCACTTCTCGAGCTAATATCTGAACCGACTTTTCTTCATAAGTCAAATCAAATCAAATTTCAATGTCTTCTATGGTAATAACATGAGAATGATCCGATATATAACTCCGAAGCATCGAAACATGAAAACATCGTCAATCTTCTATAATTCTGGAGGTAAAGCCAATCGATAGGCAACCGGCCCAATTCTTTCCATAATCTCATATGGTCCGATATAACGTGGACTCAATTTACCTTTCCGGCCAAATCTCAAGACTCTCTTCCAATACGACACTTTAAAAAACACTTTATCACCATCAGAATATTCTATATCTCGCCGTTTCAAATGTGCGTAGGATTTCTGTCTGTAGAAAGCTGCTTTCAATTTGTCTTTGATCTTCTTAATTGTTTCCTCTGTCTCTTGAATCAATTCTAGCCCAATCACCTTTCTTTCATTCAATTCTGTCCACCATACAGGCGATCTACACCTTCGACCATATAGAACTTCATATGGAGCCATTTGAATGCTAGATTGGAAACTATTATTATAAATAAACTCAGCTAGTGGCAGATAACGTTCCCAACCTGATTCAAAGTCAATAATACAAGCTTTCAAGTTGTCTTCTAAAATCTAAATTACCCGCTCGAACTGTCTATCAGTTTGCGGATGAAATGCAATGCTAAAATTAAGCAGCGTACCCAACGACTCATGTAACTGCTTCTAAAATCTCGATGTAAACCGAAGATCCTGATTTGAAATTATCGATACTGGAATACCATGTAATCTAACAATTTCCTGGATATAAACCTCGACAAGCTTCTGCAATGACCAGTCGGTTCCAACTGCTATAAAATGAGCTGACTTTGTTAACCGATCCACAATTACCCAGATGGCATTCTTTTTAGTTGCTAATAGTGGCAATCCCGTAACAAAATCCATAGTAACACAATCCTATTTTCACTCGGGAATAGTAATAGGCTGTAACAAACCTGTTGGTACCTGATGTCCTGCTTTTATCCAGTGACAAGTCAGGCATTTACCAACATGCTCGACTATATCTTTCTTCATCCCTAGCCACCAATATAACTTTCATAAATCATGATACATCTTTGTTCCACCAGGGTGTAAAGCAAAGGCACTATCGTGTGCTTCTCGAAGGATCAACTCTTTTAGCTCAGAAGCAACTGGAACACAAATCTGATTTCCGAACTTCAAATAATCATGTTTATCAATGTTTTAATTTTCTACCATACCATTCTGTACCATCTCTCTTTTCTTCATTAACTTTTCATCTTCTAACTGGGCTACTCTGATTTGATCAAACATTACTGGCTTAACTCTTAATTCAGCTAATAAGCTTCCATCATCATTAATGCTAACTTTTCATCATTGAGTGAACATTACTCGTAATTCATCTGCAGCTTTTCTGCTCAATGTATAAGCTACTATGTTTGCCTTCTCCGGATGATAATCTATAACACAGTCATAATCTTTCAGAAGCTCAATCCACCATCTTTGCCTTAAATTTAACTCCTTTTGCGACAATAGATATTTGAGGCTCTTATGATCTGTGTAAATATAACATTTCTCACCATACAAGTAATGCCTCCAAATCTTCAATGCAAAGATTACTGCAGCCAACTCCAAATCGTGTGCCGGGTAGTTACATTCAAGTGGCTTTAGCTGTCGAGATGCATAAGCTATTACATTTCTATCCTGCATCAATACACAACCCAAACCACTCAGAGATGTATCATTATATACAACAAAGTCCTTTCCCGACTCTGGTAAGGTTAAAATAGGTGTCTCGGTCAACATTTGTTTCAAAGTTTCAAAATTCCTCTGGCACTGATCATCCCAAATGAAAGGAACATTCTTTTGTAGCAGCTTTGGCATCGGTAATGCTATTTTCGAAAACCCATTAACAAATCTTGTATAGTATCCAGCTAATCCCAAGAAACTACAACTACGTACCTCAGATACATTCTTTGGTGCCTTCTATTGTACAATCGTCTCGATCTTCTTCGGATCAACTCTAATCCCATTAGTAGATACCACATGTCCCAAAAATACCGCATCTAATAATAGCCCGATCTGAAGTTAATCTTCGAAAATACAGAAGCTCTTTTCAACTGATCAAATAAATCATCAATGCGAGGTAATGGATATTTATTCTTAATTGTTACCTTATTCAACTGCCGATAATCGATACATAGCTGCATTGATCCATATTTTTCAATACCGGGGCTTCCCAAGGAGATATACTCAGTCGAATAAAGCCACGGTCTAATAAGTCTTGCAAATGTATTTTTAACTCTTTTGATTCTGTAGGCGACATACAGTACAGAGGTATAGATATTGGAGTGTTACCCGGATAAACCTAAATAGCAAATTCAACCTCTCTGTCAGGTGGTAAGCTCGGTAGTTGTTCAGGGAAAACATCTGGAAACTCACATACAGTTCTGATCTTGCTGTACTGACTACCAACCGAATCAGAATTGATAACATAAGCTAGATATGATGTACAACTCTACTGAAGCAATTTATTAGCTTTTATCGTCGAAATGATGCTTGTCGAGCCACTGGTACGGATGCCATTCACCTCAATTCTATCCCCATCGTCTGTCTGAATACTGAATCTCTTTTTATGACAGTCCAAGACCACTCCATGTTCAGATAACCAATCCGTACCCAATATCACATCAAAATCATCGAAAAGCATGATAAAAAAATAAACAGAAAACATTTTATCCTGTATTATCAACGGCATCTCTAGCAAACTCGACCCACAGACACTGTTTGTCCCAAAGGGCTAGGCACTTCTATTAAAAATCTAGACATCTCAGATTTTAATTTCCCTGACTTGACCAATTTTGAATTAATATATGAATCTGACAAACCCAGATCAATTAAAGCATATACAAGTTTAGAATACAGTAAAAATATACCTGTCACAACGTCGTGTGCATCACCTTCTTCCCAAGTCCAAACCACATACTCCTTAGCTGGTGCTCTAGCTTCTGACTACTGTGTAACTATATTATTGCCCCTTTGTACACTCCACCTCTGCCTCGAGTAGTAGACACTGATCTTTGGGATGCTGCAGGTGTAACATTTTTATTCTTCAGACAGTCTTTAACAAAATGCTCTTTCAACCCACAGCGGAAACAATCTCTAATCACTTTCCAATATTCACCCAGATGCTTTTTCCCACAATGTTCACATTCTGAAATTTTTACATCCTGGGGTGGACCTCTCACACTACCGGTAGATACTATCGTTTGTTTTCCCAGGCTTCTATCACCTCGGTCCGATCTAAAACTAGGTCTCCAACCACCCCTGGATTCTCTAGATCTTTTTGGTAGTGGATTTGAACTAGAGTTCCAACCCGTTTTCTGGTCGATCTAGCCATTTCAGGGTTTTTATCCAATCTCAGAAATTTCTCTACCATTTTTTCCCTTTCAATCAAGTCTACAAATTCTGTGATTCAGTGTGATACCAATTATACTCTGATTTCATCTCATAAACCCTGTAAAAATCGCTTGCAACTATCAGCCTCTGTCGGTATGAACTTTGAAGCATATCGAATGAGTTTAGAAAATTCCCACTCATAGTCTACCACTGACATATCACCCTGTCTCAACATTAAAAATTCTGGCTTCTTGTCTTCGATATACAGCTTCCCATCGTATTTCTTCTGGAATTTTTCTAAAATAATTCCCATGTTACCTGTTCAGTTGGCAGATGTCGAATTAAAAATTCCCACCACAGATAAGCCTCTCCTTGCAGTAGAGAAATAGCACAGATCAAGCACTTTCGGGGGGTACATTCCAATTATTGTAGAACTTTTTTAGTCGATTCCATCCAATTCTCTACTATGGATGGATCGACTTATTTCAGACCCAAGAATTCAGTGGCACCGTATTTTATTGATTCTTTTATTGGGGCCCGTCTCTGAGTAGGTACAGATGTAGTAGCAGGAGCAGTCCCCGCTACTCTTTATAAGGCATCAGCAATAACTCTCAACAATTACGAATCATCTCTATCTCTATCATTTCTTCTATCCACATTAGAAGGTTGATTTCTCATCGGGTTTACCCTAGGTGTTACTGATTCTGTTTAATCTAATCCGTACGATTCATCATCTCCGGTATACACTTCTTGGTCAATATCATTTATGCGTTCATTTGACATCTTTTATCTATAAAATAGAAATAAACAAATAAGTCAGCATCCAAATCTCGACTCAGTTCCGACTAAACAGTGGCATGTACCTCTAGACTCAATTCTGAGCTTGATTTACTCTAAGAATCGACTAAACCTAAATAGCTTTGATACCAACAACTGTAACACCCCTTAACAGGGTTACGAGGCATTACCGAACATATTGGCTATTTACGATTAATTCACAAATAAATAGCATACATATTATAAATTAACGATTAAGTCCTTTTGATGGACCTTCGAGGCCCAAAATATGTATTAGAAGTGGAATGGGACTTGTTCGAGTACTCCGAAAATTTTTCATAAATTTTTTATTTTTAAAACTCAGTATAACCCCTTTATAAAAATCTAACCTTCCCTGCAATTTTCAAACCGCAACCAATCCAAAAACAATTTATACTCAAATACACTTATATAATAACTATTTCATTAACATAGTAATCTAATAATTAAACATTTATAATATCATTCAAATTGACTAATAACTTCATTTATTTTTCTATTGAAGTTTAATGCTAAATTTTATAATATACTCATTTCCATTTCACTTAAAACTAAGTTCAAAACATTACAAACCATCCACACTTTATAACCAAAATCATATGACTTATATATGACCTAGGTACATGCCACGTTTACCAAAAGGAAAAGAAAATACATCACCAAAGTTGTACTGAAGTCGGGATTGATTTGGATGTTGAACCGGGACTTTTGACTTCTACTGACCTGGGCACGAAAATAACCGTACGCTGAGTATTTCGTACTTAGTGGTATTACCATAATTCAAACTATATAACTTTAATGAATTATAAATATTAATCATATAACATTAAACATGTGAAATTTATAAATCATAAGAACTAATTTACATTCAGTTTCATATTT
Source organism: Gossypium hirsutum (assembly GCF_007990345.1). NCBI lineage: Eukaryota > Viridiplantae > Streptophyta > Magnoliopsida > Malvales > Malvaceae > Gossypium > Gossypium hirsutum. The sequence continues at coordinate 44,413,346 of NC_053427.1, forward strand.
CATATATAATAATTCATCAACAATATCATATCTTAATAACTTGAACTTGATCAATTCATGAACCTTAGGTTCATGTTTCCAAATCTTACTTACAATTTCAATTCACAAATCGACTAACAATTTCTTTCTCATACTTTTAATCATACGATCAATCAAATTTATTCAATTCTCTCATTTCAAATATTCACCTTATTAACAAACCCGAACTATGGCGGATACACTGATTCCAACCAAACACACCAGTACAGCATATTGTGCCTAAAACGGTACTCAGTACCTAATCAGTATATCAGAAGCAGTATACGACACATAAAGTGCCTGAAATGACACACGTGGTGCCTGATACGACACATATAGTGCCTGATCAGCAAAGCCGATAATTTCTCGTACTCTTCCAATCCTATGGCATACCAACTATATCTGACTCAGCCCGACCAATTAATAGGGTGTTCAAATCATTTCTCATTTTCAATTTCACTTTCAATGTACAATTCAATTCGATACAATTTTCCACTTTCTAACAACATACTATCAAATATTCATACATAATCATACTTCATCTCAATTTCATTCAATTCAATATTGATACTTACCTTATAATTTTACTTACCATAAACATAAATTTAAATATAACATTTAATAAATAGTAGTTTGAATTATAGTAATACAAACCATGATTTGCTCGATTACTCCTCAATAACCTTCTCTTTTTCTTTCGGTGTTGATGCATCAGGTTCTTTGCTAGCTAAAAAAATTAAAATAATTTGTACTATTAATACATCACTAATTTATATTGAAAAATTGAATTTCTATTCAATTTCTACCTTATTTTCAATTTGATCCTAACTAAGTTCACTTACTTTTCTAACTCATTCCATACTTTATTTCTACTCAATTTTCTATCATATTCAACATAAATATCCAATGTTCATGATAAAACTCTAATTTTAAATTTCTTTCAATTTAGTCCTTCAAACACAAAACTTATAGCTTACTTTACAATTTAATCATTTAATCAATTCTAAATAAGAATCCTATCAACTTAATCCCTAATTCAACCATTTGTTCAACATGAACTATACTAAAAAACCTAAGAACTTCCAAAATCTCAACTTAATTTCTACAAAACTTTGTTCTAAAACTTCTAAGACATCAAAATTAAAAGAAAATGACTTAATTAACTTACCAAATTAAACTCCAAACTTTAAAACCTTAGTTTTTCCTTTTCTTTTTCTTTTCTTCTTTCCTTTCCCCCTATTTCGAAAGCTTCTGTTTCTTTTCTCCTTTTATTTCTTTTGTTATTTTACTTTATTTCATATATATGTATTAGTTAATAATAATAATACATTATAATAATATAATATAATAATATTTAATTCATAAATATCTTTTACTTAAATTATAAGAAAATATTTTATTTTATTACAAGTGTATTTATATATATATTACACATGTACCATTAATCGTTATACAATTGTCTTCATTTTAATTTATTTTAATAATAATAATAATTTAATAATTTAATATAAAGCTATAATAATTATAATAAATATCTATTTAATAACAAATACATATATCACAATTGTACATATAAATATTTTTACATTTGTATATTATCATGACCATCCATTTATCTTTCTTTTATTTATTTATCATACAAAAATTTTATAATATACTTATTTAATTAATAAATATATTTTAATTTAAATTTTAAGTAAATAAATAATTATAATACAAGTGTATATATATACATTATTACACTTGTACCATCTTATCACCATACACTTATCTTAATTTATTTTATTTCATAATATAATAATAATAATATTTAAATAGAAAACCATAATAACTATTATTATTATTAATTATAATAATAGATTAATAACAAAACCTCAAGATTTTTATACTCATTAACCGCCTCATTCTAAGCAATTAGTCTAATTGATTATTTAGCCCCTTAAGTTTTTCTTTAATCTATAATTAATCTTTTACCCTTTATTCAATTTAATCCTTTTCCGTAATTACTCTTAATTAAGCTAAATTCACCTAATTAAAATTTAATTAAGCTCACTACTAGACTCATAAATATTTGTAATAATTATTTACGAACTCAGTTTACTAAGACAGAGGCCCGATATTATACTTTTTCGATACCCGTGAATTTTGGGTCATTACAGAAAACTTTAAGATAACTTAGAAAAATTTCCTACTTTGGGGAGTCACACGCCTGTGGGGGTAAGCCGTGTGGTCACACAAGCCCGTGTGGCTTGAGACACGCCCGTTTCCTCAGCCCATGTAACTCTCTGACTATGACGTCATCAACCAAGTAAGGTCACACGGCCAGGTCACACGCTCGTGTACTTAGGTTGTGTGGCGAATTAAATTCCACAAATTAAGTGCAGACTTCACACGGCCTGGGCACACGCCCATGTCCTAAGGCCGTGTCCTTCACACACCAGTGTGTTTACTGCTAGGCAATCTGTTTTGCATAATTAGGGTGCAGGGGAGACACAGCCAGATCACACGCCCATGGGGCAGACTGTGTGTCACACAAGGCCAAGACACATGCCCGTGTGCCTAACCGTGTGGACAATTTCTAGGTTATTTTCCAAGCCATTTGTCACCCTTAAACACTCACATACTTGCAGACACTTGATGGCATGCACCATGGCACTCTTGGCTATTCAGGCATTCACATTCATGGTTAAACTATGAGTTGGTAATGTCAACATATTACCTATTTAAACTATCATGCTTTCATATGGCATTCCACACCAATTGCATATTTGTTTATCATCTTTACTTACCTACTTTCAAGTTACATACTTGCATCACCTTTATTGTCATACATTTTAATCATAATTCATACACCAATCAGACATGCCATCCATCACACTTATTAACCATAAGCAACCATAACCACATTAAAACGTGAACACATTTGCATGTATGTACCAATAATTAGAGTTACAACCCAAATAATCAATATGAGCCACCTCTCATGGCCATATACAAAATAATCATAATACTTTCGTGAGCCAACTCATTTGGCTAATCAATATGACATATAACAAAAAGACCAAGTCCCTATAAATGCCATACTCAAAATAATGAGACTAGTTATACCCAAATATTCAACTTATAGTGTGATTGAGTTTCCGACGTCTTTCGATCCCCGAGCTAGCTTGGCAACACTATAAGAAAGAGAAAGGAAATGGGGTAAGCATTAGAGCTTGGTAAGTTCACATGCAAATAAAATGCAACTTAAACAAGTATTAATCATACATTTAACATAATGAACATGATCTTGCATATTATCAAATCTCTTAAACTCATTCTTCATATATATATTCTTACCACAAGCCTATCATATCTCATGTCATTCACATGAATTCGATGTACATACCTGTGCCACTTGCACATAATAACTTACTTTCTCATCTTTGACGTATTCATCAAGATTACTCTTTGAACTTCCTTTAGAACTAGCCGTTGAACACTCGGAATACTATCGGATATACTGGAATCTCGCACCTAAGTGCCTTATATGTAGCCAACACTACCTCATATCACATATCACATGTTTCTCAATTTCGAGCTACTCACGGGTCTACTCACTTAGGCTATCGGGCATCCGCAACACATGTCGGATTACCCAGCCACTGGTAGAATATGCGAGACCAATACTCGGATGCCAAAACATGTGTCACATATATCACGAACTCAAACCACAACTCAATGAGTTCAGATGTCACATATATCATTAACTCATACCACAACTCAATGAGTTTAGATCACATAGTTCCTAGTGACATGTCACTTGTATCCTAAACTATTCCTAAGGTTCAAAAAAAATTCTTCGATACCATATTTCTTTCAAACTTGCTCATAACGTTCAGTTCAATACTCATAGCACCAATCACATATTCATGGAATTGTCAAGCATAATCCATAATACAATTTAGGCAATAAAATCATGATACAACATTACATTAAATATGTATGTACTTACCATACATGCAATATTAAGGCATTTAAAGTATGGTAGATGTTGCATAATTTGCAAATGAACTTACCTCGGTACCAAATGATAGAAATGAGCCTAATCCTCGTAAACTTTTTTTCCCCTGTTCAAGACCTTAATCACGTTTTTCTTGATCTATAATGTCAAATTTAACTTGTTCAATACATACATTGCTCATATCGACCCATAACACATACTTTGGTAAAATTACCTTTTTACCCCTAACTTTTCACTTATTTACACTTTAGACCCTAAGCTCGTAAAATGAAATGCATGAAATTTCTTGGTAACCCAAGCCTAGCTGATTCATATTCTAACTCATACCAGCCCACATTTTCTTCTATTTCACATTTCTACTTTACACATTTTTCAAACAAGTCCTTTTTAGGTGTTTTCACTAAAAATCACTTAGCAAAAGATGTTTATCACACATCAAACATTCATATTCCCCCATTAAACATCAAAATACAACTATGCCACACATGGTTCAAGTTTCATACATGAACCCTACTTCAAAATATGGCTAGAAATGGATAGATCATGCTTCAAGGATCTCAAAAATGTAAAGAACATTAAAAACGAGACTTGTGAGCACTTACAATCAAGCTTGAAAATGTTGAAAACCCTAGTTATGGAGCCCTTGCAAATTTCGACTAAGGTGGGAGAAGATGGACAAGATTTTTGCTTGATTTTTTTACTTTTTATTCTTTTATTAACCAAATGACCAAAATGCCCTTAAAGCCTTTTTTCAAAATTTTCCTATTCATGCCCATTTTTGTCCAAAATTTTGGAACTTGGTCAAATTGCTATTTAGGAACCTCTAACTAATAATCTAGTGCACTTTCATGCGTGAAGCTTCTAGAACACAAGTTTTACAACTTATTCAATTTAGTCCCTAAAGTCAAATTGGACACTTTAGGCATAGAATTCCTTCATGAAAATTTCACACAAACATGCAATCATATCATAGATCATCAAAAAATCATAAAATAATTATTTCTATTTTAGATTTGTGGTCTCGAAACCACTGTTCCAACTAGACCCTAATTCAGAATGTTACAACTCTCCCACCTTTAGGGATTTTAGTCCCTAAAAATCTTACCGGTAAAAAAGTTTGGGTATTGTTTCCTAATGGCCTCCTCAGGCTCCCATGTAGCCTCTTCAACCCCATGTCTTTGCCATAACACTTTCACCAAGGCAATACTTTTATTTCTCAATTGTTTAACTTTTCATGTCAAAATCTTAACCAGTTCCTCACCATAAGTCATATCCAGTCGGATCTCAACTTTTTTCAGTGAAATCACATGTGAATGATCTTATCTATATTGTCGCAACATAGACACATGAAATACATCATAAATCTTCTCCAACCCTGATGGTAAAGCCAACCTATAAGAAATCAACCCTATTCTCTCGATGATCTCATACGGCTCTATAAAATGAAGACTCAACTTGTCCGTTTTGGCAAATCTCAAAACCTTTTTCCAGAGATACACTTTCAAAAATACCTTTTCACCGACTTGATACTCAATTTCTTTATGTTTCAAATCTGCGTAGAATTTATGTCTATCCGAAAAGGCTTTCAAATAATCTCAAATTACCTTCACTTTCTCTTCGGTTTCTTTGACCAGATCAACTCCGTGAATCTGATTTTCTCTGAGCTCAGTCCAATACAATGGCTTCTGACACTTATGTCCGTACAATGCCTCATAAGATGCCACTTTCAAACTCGATTGATAACTGTTGTCGTAGCCAAACTCCACTAACGGTAAGTACTTTTCCCAACTACCTTGGAATTCCAATACACAACATCGAAGCATGTCTTCCAATATCTGAATTACTCGCTCAGACTAACCATTAGTTTGTGGATGAAAAGCACTACAAAAATTCAGCTTTGTACCCAAAGCTTCTTGTAACTTTTTCCAAAATCGTGAAGTGAATCTCGGATCTCTATCCGATACAATCAATATAGGTATTCCATGAAGTCTAAAGTTTTCACCAATGTATAATTCGACTAACTTATCAAGTGAGTAATCGGTACGCACTGGAATAAAATGAGTTGATTTAGTCAGTCTATTGACAATAACCTACATCGCATCTTTCTTTCTCAGAGTTAAGGGCAAACCTGTCACAAAATCCATAGTAATCCGGTTCTATTTCCACTCGGGAACCATGATGGGCTAAAGTAAACCAAAATGTAATTGGTGTTCAGCCTTTACTTGCTGACAAACTAAGCATTTCGATACAAATTCCGAGATATCTCTTTTCAAACCATTCCACCAATACATTTTCTTCAAGTCATTATAAACTTTTGTACTGCCCGAGTGAACTAACAAAAAATCGTTGTGTGCCTCATGTAAAATATTACGAATCAACTCAGTGTCCTTTGGAACACAAATCCTACCACGGAATCTCAAACAACCATTGGAGTCACTCATAAAATACGGTTCGCTGCTGGACTCAAAATGAATTCTCTTAACTTGCAACTCTTTATCAACTTCCTAAGCATCACAAATCTGTCAAAGAAAAGTCAGTCTAGCTCTTAACTCGGCTAGAATCGAACCATCATAGGACCAAGTTAGCCGTGTATTCATAATAACCCTAAAGGTAAACAACGACTTCCTACTCAAAGCGTCGGCAACCACATTCGCCTTACCCGGATGGTAATCAATCACAAGCTTATAATCTTTTAACAGTTCTAACCATATTCGTTGCCGCACATTCAAATCCTTTTGAGTCATCAAGTACTTAAGACTTTTGTGATCGGTAAAGACATGGCATTTTTCACTGAATAAATAATGCCGTCAAATCTTCAAAGCAAACACTATGGCGGCCAACTCTAAGTCATGTGTCGGGTAATTCTTCTCGTGAGGCTTTAACTGTCTCGAAGCATAAGCTACTACTTTACCCTCTTGCAAAAGTACACACCCCAAATCACAAATTCTTTACCTGACTCGGGTTGCACCAAAACCAGAGCCTCGGTCAATAATGCCTTTAATTTTTCAAAACTCTGCTGGCACTTTTCTGTCCATTCGAACTTGACATCTTCATGTAACAACCTCGTCATCGGAGTAGCAATCATGGAGAACCCTTTAACAAATCGTCTGTAATAACCAGCCACGCCTAGAAAGGTTCTAACCTCAATTGCATTCTTCGGCAGTTTCCATTCAACAATAGCCGAGATATTACTCGAGTCAACTCTAATACCATCACCCGAAACAATTTGGTCCAAGAATCCAACTTCTCGAAGCCAAAACTCGCTTTTACTAAACTTAGCATACAATGCTTGTCTCTCAAGGTTTGCAAAATAGTTCTCAAAATGTTCAGCGTGCTCAGATTCATCACAAGAATAAATCAATATGTTATCAATAAAAATAACAAAAAAATTATCCAAATATAGTCGAAAAATGCGGTTGATCAAGTCCATAAATGCAGCAGGAGCATTCGTTAAACCAAAAGGCATGACAAGAAATTCATAGTGATCATACCTCGTCTGAAAGGTAGTTTTCGGCACATCTGAGTCTTTCACTCTCAACTGGTAGTAACCGAACCTCAAGTCTATTTTAGAAAACACGTCATTCCTTTCAATTGATTAAACAAGCCATCAATCAGTGGCAAAGGATACTTGTTCTTAATCGTTATCTTATTGAGTTGTCAGTAATCTATACATAACCTCATAGATCCGCCTTTCTTTTTCACGAATAACACCGGAGCACCCCACGGTGAAAAGCTCGGTCTCACAAAACCCTTGTCGGTCAATTCTTGCAATTGTGACTTTAATTCTTTCAATTCAATCAGGGTCATTCTATAAGGAGCAATTGAGATAGGTGCTATATCAGGGGCTAACTCAATACCAAACTCAACTTCCCTAATAGGAGGTAATCCAGGCAGCTCTTCCGGAAACACATCCGGATACTCACATACAACAGGCACTGATTCAATCTTCAACTCAGACTTTCTTGTATTCAACACATAAGTCAAATAAGCTTCACATACCTTTCTAATACATTTCTAAGCAGACATCGAAGAAATCACAATTGGCAACTTAGCTGACTCATCTGATTCAACTCGTAGAATTTCACCACTTTTACATTTCAATTCAATAACTTTTTGTCTACAATTTACTATAGTATCATGAAGTGTCAACCAATCCATACCCAATATAACGTCAAATTCATCGAATGGTAATAACATCAAGTCTGCTGGAAAAGAATGATCTCTAATCATCAAAGGATATTTCTTACATACCTTATCAACTAAAACATGCTTGTCTAACGGGTTTGACACTTTAATCATAAATTTCGTAGACTCAACAGTCATATTCATACTAGATATCAATTTCATGTACACATATGAATAATTAGAACCAGGGTCAATCAAGGTAATAACAGAAGTGTCATAGAGAGAAAAAGTACCCGTAATCACGTCGGGAGAAGATGCGTCCTCGCGCACACTTACGGCATAGGCCTTAGCCGAAGCTCTAGCTTGGATCTCACTGTTTTATCCCTTGTTACGTTTTTACTACTAGCCGTATTACCGACATTTCTCGAGGGTCTCCCCTTTGTAGCTGTACTACCCGACTTTGTATTCTGAAATTTTTCTTTCTCGACCATCTCAGGACAGTCCTTAATATATTGACTTTGAGAACCATATCTGAAACAAGATCCATCGCTCACTCTACACTTACCAAGATGACCTTTACCACATTGTTGGCACTCAGATCTGGAAGCTCTATCATTACCCATACTAGCCACAGATATAGCCTGAAACTTAAAACCTGAACTTTGCTTCTTACGATTTATGTACGAATGCCTAGCCAAAACATAAGAATGGGAATACATATCTCTGGATTTCTTAGACTGGGATGGAAGTGATTTGCTCATCGACCTCTTCTTTATATCTCTAGCCTCAGCCTCGACTCCTTACTTTCAAATTTTATCAACTAGGGTTCTATAAAATCTCATAAAGTTCATACCTTGAGGCACTTGGGGTACGGGTTGGGGATTTAGAGGGGGTGAAGGAGGTTGATCGTTTAGGTTCATTCAAACAAACTCCGTGTACCAGGCATCCATCATATAGGGAAAGACTTTTCTACCTCTTTCTCCTCTACTAACAATTGTGGATCTACTATCAGACGGCACTACTCCTTCAGCGGGAGCAGGCGCGTTACTTTCAATATTATCCGCCACTGCTTTGTCGAGATCCATTACTATATGAAAAATACAATTTAAAATCATCAGGAGTCGTTACACTATCACGATTTATATATGGCATGTATAGCTAGACTCAAATACATGCTACGTACCCCGAGAACAGACTAAACCGTAACTCTGATACCACTAAATATAACACCCCTTACCCGTATCCAAAATTGAGACAGGATTCGAGGCGTTATTGGACTTTAACACAAGCACACATATAAAATCGAGCCATAAAATTTTCGTTCAAATTAATTTCCTTCATACATATTCAAATTATCCCTTTTATGGGCCTACGAGACCCCAAATATACATCAAAGGTGATTAGGGACTAAACCGAGAACTTTAGAAAACTTTAAGATAACTTAGAAAAATTTCCAACTTTGGGGAGTCACACGCCCGTGGGGGTAGGCCGTGTGGTCACACACACCTGTGTCCTCAGCTCGTGTAACTCTCTGACTATGATGTCAGCAACCAAGTAAGGTCACATAGCCAAGTCACACACCTGTGTACTTAAGTCGTGTGGCGAATTAAATTCCAAAAATTAAATGCAGACTTCACACGGTCTAGGCACACGCCCATGTCTTAAGGTCGTGTCCTTCACATGGCTGAAACACACGGCCACGTCTTTACCTGTGTGTTTACTACTGGGCAATCTGTTTTACATAATTAGAGTGCAGGGGACGCACGGCCAAATCGCACGTCCATGGGGCAGACCGTGTGTAACAACCGATTAACCCGATTTTGGGCCTAATTAGAATATTGGTCTTGGGACCACAAATTTGAAGTTGAATAAATTATTCCATTATTATTTTGATGTTATAGCATGATTATATGAATCCATGGAAAATTTGGTGAAGTAATTTTAACATTTGCAAGTCCAACTGGGAAAAATGACTAAATCGTATAAAATGCAAAAGTCCTAAATTGATAGCTAAAGGAGTCGAATAGCTAGAGAATAAAAATTTGAGGTCTTTAAAGGGCAATTAGACCCTATTGTGATAGCTTCACCGGCCATGGGAGGTAAAAATGTTAAAAAGTCAACATTAGGTAAGTTAATGACATAATGTATGATATAATAATACCCTAAGCCTAGCTATCATCTTTTTCTTTCATTCTTTCTTCTTTACCACTGATTTTCAGCCATTGTTAGGGGTTTTGAGCTTCAAAAATTTTAGCAACTCATTCCTCTTGCAAGTAAGTGATTTTTATGGCTTTTCTTGAATATTTTTGTACTTTTGAGACCCTTGAAACACGAGCTTTCAAATGATGGTACTATTTTGTAAAATGATCAAGCGTGTAGGGCTTTGCCATGAAAGGGTTTGTAGAGTTTGCTGATTTCTTATGGAAGAAAATAAGTCATGGGTGTATTATGAACAATTTTTGTGAAAGGTGTTAGCATGAAAACACCTAAAAGGACTATATTGCATAAGTTGTAAAATAGATGTTAAGTATGTGAAATAGTGAAAATTTGGAGTTACTAAAAGAGTAAAAAGGGTTCGGCTCAGCTTAAGATACGAAGAAGTTCGATGAAAATCGATTTTTGAGCTTAGGGACAAAATGGTCATTTTACCAAAAATGTGAATTTTCGATTGCCTAATTTTATTTAGTGACTAAATAAGTACATTTTTGCTATTATAGATCAAGAATTACCAAATCTAAACCTAGACCAGGGGAAAGCCAAGCAAATCGACTAAATCGATTAATCGCCACATTTTGTAATCCGAGGTAAGTTGTATGTAAATAATACAACTACATTGCTAATGTATGTATTGAATTGTACTTGAATTTAATATAGCATGAATTGCTTGATTGTAAAATTGAGAAAGCATGACGGTAATAGAGATAACAGAGTTCCCGTGTGAACCTAGGAAATAAATCGGATATTCATGCCATAACATATGGGTTATTGTGAGCTAGTGTAAGACATGTCTAGGACATGCATCAGCCACATTATGAGAGCCGGTGTAAGACCATGTTTGGGACATGGCACCAACATTGAGACAAGTGCTTATGTAAGACATGTCTGGGACATGCATCAGCCTCAAGATGTAAGCCAGTGTAAGACATCTGGGACATGCAACGGCCACGAGATATGTCAGTGTAAGACCATGTCCGGGACATGGCATTGGCACAAATATGCTAGAGCTTGTGTAAGACATGTCTGGGGCATGGCATCAGCACCTTACCCACGTTTGAGGCTTAATGAATAACTGTGTTATGAGTGGTACAAGTACTAATTGGTATGTATAAAATGTGAGCTCAAGGTATATGCTATGTGATTTGTGTGGATAGTGATGAGTAAGTTATGCTTATGCCCTCCTTTGTACCATGAGCTTGTTGATAAATGGTAAAGTTGTTGTTGTATACTTATTTATGTGTCATTGAGAGTTGGAAAAATGTGTTGGCTTAGATGGGAGACCCTTTATTTTGTATTAAGCTTTAAATGATAGCTAATATTCATTTTGATTTATTTGCAAAGATGTTATTTTCATGGATGAGTAAAATGCACTAATGTAATATTGTTTGTTGTGGTTGATTTGGTTGCATGAGATAGTCTTGTATTGGTTTTGGTTGCTTATGTGTAGGTTGTCTATATTAGGGTTGTAACGCCCCTAACTCGAATCCGTCACCGGAATAGAGTTACGGAGCATTACCTGAGTTACCGGTTCATTTATCAGATATTTCATTAATCCGATATCTTTTCTTTTCCACGTTCAAGTCTCGTATTCAAGTCATCCAGATCTTTATAAAGAAATTTGATCGTCGTTTTCATTTATTTCATGTTATAATACATTCAACTAATGCTCTAAACAAAATTATCATTTTACCCCTAAACTTTTAATTAATGACGATTTCATCCTTAGGTTAAAATAAAATAAAATTATTGCAACTTAATCCTTATTTCCACCAGTTATTCTCACACAAATTGATAACAACCTATGATTTCTATAAAATGTTAGAATTTTCCATAATTTCAACACTTTTCAATTTAATCCTTAAAACATGTTTTTCCCTGATCTTGAGCTAAATTAATAATTTCATTAAATTTTGTAATTTAAATAATAAAATAATCCACTTCATGCAAATTGGTCATTTCTAACATTTTTTTTACAAATTTGCCCATAAAATTTTACTTTTATTCAATTTAGTCCATGAGCCTAAAACATACAAATTAGCCATGCTAGCTGAATATTCATACATATTTTCCTCTTCCTCCTCTCCATTCCACATCCTTAATTTATATAACATGCAACAAGTAACATTATCAATAATTTCACTATTTACTTATATATATTCAAAATTGTCCATTTGCATCATAGTCACTAAATAATTTATATCTTAAGCTACAGAACTAAAAATTAAGATCCACTAATTTTCCCTGAAACTAGACTTAATTATCTTACTACCATAAAATTTTCAGAATTTTTGGTTTAGCCAATAAGTACAGTTTATTCTTTAAAGTTGCCCCTGTTCTGCTATCTGACAGTTCCGACCCTTCTTCACTAAGAATTAATTATCTCATCGTACGTGATTAGGATGATGTTCCCTCTTATTTATATTGAAAATAGACTCTTTAAGGATTTTAAACATATAAATTTAATCCCTTAATTATTTTTCTCCATTTTTTTATGATTTTCCAAAGTCAGAACAGGGGAACCCGAAATCATTCTGACCTTGTCTCACAAAAGTTATTGTATCTCATTATTTACAATTCCATTGCTTACATAATTTATTTTATAAGAATCTAGACTCAATAATCTTTAATTTCATATTTTATTCATCCTCTAATTCTATTTATACAATTTTTGGTGATTTTTCAAATTTAAACTACTGCTGCTGCCCAAAACAGTTTTAGTGCAAAATGTTGATTTCCATTTTACCCCAAATTTCACAATTCATACAATTCAGTCCTTGCTCAATTAACCCTTCAATTAAGATAATTTTCTCAATTAATAATTTTTCTAGACATTATAAGTTATTTCATAACTATTGAAATTCAGAATTTCCACATAAAACTCTAACTTCAAACTCTTTTACAATTTAGGTCCCAAACATTCACTTTCTATTCAATTCTTTCAATAAAATCAGCATATAAATAATTTAAAGCTCTAATTCTATGTCAAATCATCATATACTTCCAGCACATATTCATAGAAACTTTCAATTTCTTTCATAGAATCAAGAACTAATGAATTCAACAAATGGACCTAGTTGTAAAAGTCACAAAAACACAAAAATTTCAAGAATTAGTCAAGAATTGAACTTACTTGAAGTAAAAATATGAAAAACCAGCTTAAGGGAACTCTTCCATGGTGTTTTTGCTGATAAGAATGCAGAAAAATAAAGAGAAATCTAGATAATTCCACTTTAGTCCTAGCTTTATTAAGTAAATTTTACAATTTTCCAATTTTTCCCTTATTTTCTTGGTGATTTCATGCTCTTGTCGTCCAGCCCAAATAGACCTCGGGTCTATTTGCCTTTTAAACCCTCTTTCTTTTATCATTTAAGCTATTTAATCATTTCCCACAATTTTGTATTTGATACAATTTAGTCCTTTTTGTTCAATTAGCTATCAGTACTTTAAATTTTCTTGACGAAACTTTAATACTAACTTATTAACACTCCATAAATATTTATAAAAATATTTATGGCTCGATTTAAAATTCTTGAGGTCTCGATACCTCGTTTTTAATTCTAATTATTTTAATATATATATTTTATGTACATTTCACTATTTCAAAATTTTTCCTAACTTCACATTTAACTTATACTCACTAAATTAATAATATTTCCTACTCATTTGTCGGATTTAGTGATCTCGAATCACTGTTCCGACACCACTGAAAATTAGGCTGTTACAAGGGTGACAAATAGGCTTGGTAAAAAGCCTTATATTGTCTACACGGGTAGACACACGGGCGTGTGTCTAGGCCGTGTGTGACACACGGTCTGCCCTATGGGCGTCTGGTCCGGTCATGTATCCCCTACACGAAAAAATTTCAAGTTAGTATGCATGTTAGTAAACACACGGGTAGAGACACGGCCGTATGTCTCAGCCGTGTGGGGAACACGGCCTAGCACATGGGCGTGTTTCTTGGCTGTGTGACATTATGGGGATGTTGATGTTAGAAACAGAATGTCTATGTTTTTGCACACGGGCTAGGACACGGGCGTGTCATGGCCGTGTGAAGGACACGGGCCAGGGACACTAGCATGTGCCAGGCTGTGTGAAAACCCCTATAGGTGTGCATTTAGAATTAATTCCACACGGGCGAAGGACACTGGCGTGTCCATGTATTGCTTAGGCCATATGAGCTGCACGGGCCATCAGCATGACCATGTCAAGTTGGTCACACGGGCGTGTCGCCCTTCCACACGGCGTGTACCCTGTTTCAAAGTCAAATTTTCTACAGATGATTTAAGGACTTGGGGTGATCTCGGGTACTTTTCAATGGTTAATTTGGGGCTCGTAAGCCCATAATAAGAGGTTTAAAGTAGAAATTGAAGAAGTTCTAAATTGGACCAAGTCTTGGTGATTTGGGGAACGATTGTATGCATGAGATCGAGTTAGGTAATGCCTCGTATCCCGTTACAGTTTGGGTTACGGGTATAAGGTATTACACCCTATGTCACACACGGCCTTAGGCACATGCCCTTGTGCCTAACCGTGTGGAAAATTTCTAGGCTATTTTCCAAGCCATTTGTCACCCTTAAACACTCGCATACTTGCACTCACTTGATGGCATGCAACATAGCACACTTGGCTATTCAAGCATTCACATTCATGGTTAAATTATGACTTGGTAATGTCAACATATTACCTATTTAAACTATCATGCTTTCATATGGAATTCCACACCAATTGCGTATTTGTTTATCATCTTTACTAACCTACTTTCAAGTTTCATACTTGCATCACCTTTATTGTCATACACATTAATCGTACTTTATAAACCAATCATACATGCCATCCATCACACTTATTAACCATAAGCAACCAAAACCACATTAAAACATGAACACATTTGTATGCATGCACCAATAATTAGGGTTACAACCCAAATAATCAATATGAGCCACCTCTCATGGATATAGACAAAATAATCATAATACTTTCATGAGCCAACTCATTTGGCTAATCAATATGACATATAACAAAAAGACCAAGTCCCTATACATGCCATATTCAAAATGATGAGACTAGTTATACCCAAATATTCATTTGATAATGTGATCGAGTCTCCGATGTCTTTCGATCCCTGAGCTAGCTTGGCAACACTATAAGAAAGAGAAAGGAAAAAGGGTAAGCATTAGAGCTTAGTAAGTTCACATGCAAATAAAATGCAACTTAAACAAGTATTAATCATACATTTAACATAATGAACATGATCTTGCATATTATCAAATCTTTTAAACTCATTCTTCATATATATATTATTACCATAAGTCTATCATATCTCATGTCATTCACATGAATTCGATGTACATACCTGTACCACTTGCACATAATAAATTACTTTCTCGTCTTTGACGTATTCATCAAGATTACTCTTTGAACTTCATTTAGAACTACCCATTGAACACTCGAAATACTATCAGATACATTGGAATCTCGCACCTAGGTGCCTCATATGTAGCCAACGCTACCTCATATCACATATCATATCTGGCTCACTTTTGAGCTACTAACTGGTCTGCTCACATAGGCTTCTAAGCATCCGTAACACATACCGAATTACCCAGCCACCGGTAGAATATATGAGACCAGTACCCGGACGCCAAAACATGTGTCACATACATCTTGAACTCAGACCACAACTCAGTGAGTTCAGATGTCACATATATCATGAACTCAAACCACAACTCAATGAGTTCAGATCACATAGTTCCTAGTGACATGTTACTTGTATCTTAAACTATTCTTAAGGTTCAAACGGGATTCTTCGATACCACATTTCTATCGAACTTGCTCGTAACGTCGAGTTCAATACTCAGAGCACCAATCACATATTCATGGAATTGTCAAGCATAATCCATAATACAGTTTAGGCAATAAACTCATCATACAACATTACATTAAATATGTATGTACTTACCATACATGCAATATTAAAGCATTTAAAGTATGGTAGATGTTGCATAATTTGCAAATGAACTTACCTCGGTACAAAATGATAGAAATGAGCCTAATCATCGTAAACTTCATTTTTCCCCCGATCAAGACCCGAATCACATTTTCCTTTATCTATAATGCCAAATTCAACTTGTTCAATACATACATTGCTCCTATAGACCCATAACAATACTTTGGTAAAATTACTTTTTTACCCCTAACTTTTCACTTATTTACACTTTAGGCCCTAAGCTTGTAAAATGAAATGCATGAAATTTCTTGGTTACCCAATCCTAGCCGATTCATATTCTAACTCATATCAGCCCACATTTTCTTTTATTTCACATTTCTACTACTCATTTTTACACCTTTTTCAAACAAGTCCTTTTTAGGTGTTTTCACTAAAAATCACTTAGCAAAAGATGTTTATCAGACATCAAAAATTCATATTCCCCCATTAAACATCAAAATAAAACCATGCCACACATGGTTCAAGTTTCATACATGAACCCTACTTCAAAATATGGCTAGAAATGGATAGATCATGCTTCAAGGATCTCAAAAATGTAAAGAACATTAAAAACGAGACTTGGGAGAACTTACAATCAAGCTTGAAAATGTTGAAAAACCTAGTTATGGAACCCTTGAAAATTTTGGCTAAGGTCGGAGAAGATGGACAAGATTTTTGCTTGATTTTTTCCTTTTTATTCTTTTATTAACCAAATGACCAAAATGCCCTTAAAGCTTTTTTTTCAAAGTTTTCCTATTCATGCCCATTTTGTCCAAAATTTTAGAACTTGGTCAAATTTCTATTTAAAGACCTCTAACTAATAATCAAGCGCAATTTCATGCCTGAAGCTTCTAGAACACAAGTTTTACACCTTATTCAATTTAGCCCCTAAAGTCAAATTGGACACTTTAGGCATAAAATTCCTTCATGAAAATTTCACACAAATATGCAATCATATCATAGATCATAAAAAAATCAAAAAATAATTATTTTTATTTTATATTTGTGGTCTCAAAACTACTATTTCGACTAGACCGTAATTCGGGATGTCACAACCAACTTATTCGATGGCATGTTTTCTATTGTCGAAATAGTTGCGTTATGAGATGGAAAGTATTTGTGTGAATTTTTTATGGGTGAAAGGAACGAGGAAAAAAGGAATTCACTAGTTTGAATGGAAACAATTGTCTATCTCAAAAGAGAACTGGGGTTTGGGCTTTCGTAGTTTTACTCAATTCAATTTATCTTTACTTACTAAATAGGGTTGGAGATTGTTTAATTATCCAAATTCATTACTTGTGTGTACTTTGAAAGCAAAGTATTATCTGGAGATCGATTTCTTGAGTGCAAGGTTAGGAAATATACCTTATTTTACCTGGAAGAGTATTTTGGCAGCAAAAGGAGTTCTCCAATATGGCTTATGCTGGTGAGTAGTGTAACATCCCAAAATTGGGCCTAGTCAGAATAGTGGTTTCGGGACCACAAATTCGACATTAAAATATTTGTTTTATGATTATTGTGAGGTCTAGGATATGAAAATAAGCATGTGTTAAAGTTTCATGAAGAAATTTTAAGTGTAATATATCTAATTGGAAATTAGGGACCAAATTGAATAAATTGAAAAACTTGGGTTCTAGAAGCAATTAGTATGAAATTGATATGGATTATTAATTAGGAGGCCTTAAATAGCAATTTTCCCAATTTCTAAGTTTTTGGACAAAAAGGGGCATGCATGGAAAAATTTGAAAGGTTATTAAGGAAGGGCAATTTGGGCATTTGGTAATAAATGAAATAAAAAGGGAAAAAGATAGCTAAAATTAGCCATCATCTTCCTTGTGGCTACTGAAATTCTCTATAGCCATAGCTAGGGTTTTGGTTCAACATTTCAAGCTTGATAACCTCGAGGAACCAATTCCAGAGGTCGACCATGAAAAATGAAAGGTTTTAGAATAATTGAAATACGAACCCAAAGCAATTACCAGGTAAGTTCATGAAACTCGAAGTAAACTCTTAATATACACAAAATGTATATATTTGAATGTATGACAATTTAGACATTCATTGCATGATAATCCATGAATTGTAATAGTATAGTTTAAAAGAGAATTGAAATTTCCTGATTGAAATAAAAGGATATTTGATGGATTTCTCGAAATGAATTGAGGTAAAAAGGATCTAGCCCAGACGGGTGTTCCCTTAGTGATCGAGCCTCCCGAAGAATAAGTGTGCTGAAATAGATTTAGCCCGAACGAGTAATCCGATTAGGGTCTAAATTTAGGTTGGACTGGTAATTCAGATCTGAGCTTATTAGAGTACATGTCATTGTAAGGGATTTAGCCTGGACTGGTAATCCCGACATTACTCTATGAGCTTACATTTCGGGGGATTTAGCCTAGATTGGTAATCCCGCCGTAAGAGCGAGGTTCATGGGAGTGTGTATTTAAAATGATCACTCACACGATTTGATGGTAAATGAGATATCTATTGAGATTTCGAGAAGTTCAATGGGATTAAAATGAGGAATGAAAATAGAAATGCTTGAAATGATGAGCTTATCTAAGATTAATGTTAATTGTATTGACATGAAACTAACATAATGATTGAGTGTATGTGATAGGGAAATTATACTATGCATGTTGGCATGAATATCTAATATGGTTGTATGCTAAACAACCAGTAAGTTTACCTTCCTGTTATTCGGACTTACTAAGCATGTAAATGCTTACCCCCATTTCATTTCTGCTTGTCTTACAGAGCTTGAAGACTCGTAAAGATTGGAAGACGGTTGGAGCATTGTCAACACTATCAACTTGTCTTGCTTGGGTATATAGAAACTTTTATTTTGTTATAATGGCATGTATAGGATTCTTGATCATTTTGTTATATGTGTCATTTGGCTAACCAATATAAGGGCTTGAATGATATACTTATTCATTTTGTATATGGACATGGGATATGACCCATTTCAATGTAGGTTGTAAACCTACTAATTGTGCATGGTTATGCTTAAATGTTTCATGTGACGGTTAAATGTGGTATGTCATGAATGAACATGTGAAATATGGCCAAATCATTTGGAGATGGTTAGGTCATAATTGGAAATGAGTTATAAAATGAGCCAAGTATAAAATGTGATTATTGAAGTGGTAATCCTTAATACAAAAAGGATAACCTAGCATGTTCTAAACCAATGAGATAAGGTTAACATGCAATAGACTATGCCAAGGTGGGTTGTGGACATATTTAGGCCATGTTAAATACCATTGAAGTTTATAAATGTGTATGGATGTTGAGGGTGACCATTGGCTTGGAAAATAGCCTTTAAGAAGGTACACACGAGTAGACACACGGGCATGTGTCTAGGCCGTGTGTGACACACAGCCTGCCCTTTAGGCGTGTTGCTCAGTCGTGTGTCCCCTGCACCTTGAATTTTTAGGTCAGTATGCATGGTAGTAAACACACGAGTAAAGACACAGCCTTTTGTCTAAATCGTGTGGAGGACATGACCTTACACAAGGGCGTGTGCCTTGGTCGTGTGCCCCTAGATGGATGATGACGTCATAAATAGAATGTCCAGGTTTTTGGACACGGGCGTGTCTAGGCCGTGTGAGAGACACGGACGTGTGTTCGGCAGTTTGAAAACCCCTGCAAGTTCGAAATAAAAAATAAATTCCAATAATTCAACACAGGTAAGGGGCACGGGCGTATGCATTACCTTTACACGGGCGTATGAGGCTTAAACCTAGAAATTTCCTAAAGTTTTCTAAAGTTCTCTGTTTATTCCCGGATCACTTTTAATACATGTTTTGGACCTCATAGGTCCATAATTGGGACAATACGATTCTGTTTGGTTGGTTTTAAATTGAAATGAAATTTTATAACCCGTATTTTCTGATAATACCTTATACCTTGTCCCGGTCTCGGGTACGGGTAAGGGGTGTTACAAAGAGGTCAATAAAGAAGCCAAAGCAAATATCCGCTTCTAGTCATAGACCAATTAAAATTAGTTCGTTTGAGCTTTCACCCAGCATTCCTCTTATTACCACCATTTCTTCTCCTTCTAGTCAAGACAATAGCTAATTTTCTATAGGCTCTTTTCCACGTCTCAAAGCATAGGGTGTATGTCTCAAGACATGCTACCTTACACCACAAAATGTATTTTAGGCTCCAAAATAACTTCGAATGATACTTGAACATTTTCATTTCGTAATGGGGATTCAGGAAGGGTCTAAAATGAATTTTAAGGCCTCAAAAATGATAGAAAAGATGTTAAAATTGAAGGTTGATTTTGAATTTGGAATTAACATTTTCTGTAACACCTAATTTTGGCAAGTTCTGAATTTGCTGGGTTCAATCAAATAGTATTTTGAACGACTTAGTGCTATCCACCCAACTGATGCTCTTGGTGTGTTAAGTGGGGGCATGGTAGGCATTGGATTATTGAGAGGAATTATCTTACAAAAGTATGAATTGTTAATAAGAGGAGCTTGGTAATGAATTAAAGAATTTTAGGTAATTGGGTTATCACCATAAAATATTGTACGCCAAGTTTGGTTAGTCACGGTATTGGTTACGTTCTAACAGGGTGGAAAGAAATAAGCAATGAAATTGTTATATATATGTAAATATATCTATGTTGGGTTTTTGTACACGTTTCTCTACAATTGTAAACCACATATACGACAAATTGATTAGGATTATGACATGTGTCAAGTTTCCATAGGGACAAAGGTCGTATATCTAGATAATTAGGATTAGAAAAGGGGATTTTTTTCTTCTTTTTTTTCAAGAAGTATTTTTGTCTAGATTTAAAGGAACTTAGAGTATTTCCTTCTTTCACTTAAGCTAAGTTGTAGATCTGGATCTTCACCTGTGAATGTTTCATGATAAGGTAAAATTCTTTACCCTCCATATTATGTTGTGAAAGAGTAAATCTATTAACTCCGTAGATCCATAAGATGGATTATACAAGGCATTTTTGGGGATTTTTGGTGTTAGAAATGATGGTAAGAAGGGGTGGGGGTATTTGAATAGATCCTGATGAGTTTTTATTATCTGTAGTAAAAGTTGCTGCTGATCTTACAAGGGAAGTTTGGATCTGGAGTTTGGAACTATTATAGGTGAAAATCAGGTGAGTCCCAAAGCTGACTCTTGTGTATATACTCGTTTAATCTAGATACTCTAATGACGAACTGTGTGAACCATGAACTGATATTAGAAAAGAATGGTATGATGAATATGCTAATATATGAATGTTGGATAAGATTTACATGTATAGTTTGTAAGAATCTGACAAGTGTAGAGTATGTGATAAGAAATTTGGAGTCAAAGATATGACTGTGAAAACATGTCTGGAACGTGTAAGTTGAGATGTATGTTAAAGTGCTAATGCATGAAAGGTCTAATAAGTGTCTATGTCTGTTCACCGCGGCGTAGTTAAAAAGGGGTCTGTCGAGACTTTAAATGCGATCTCTAAGAAGAAGAGTCCATTGCCATGGCACCATATCGTGTAAGACCATAGCTTGGGTTATGACATCATATAAAAAAAACTAAAGGAAAGTTATTACCTAATGGGGTTTTCTGGTGACCCAGGACGATGAGGGCCAAACCTCACGAAATGTGAATCTAGGCAAATCCCTATCATGAACATGTCAGGAAATGAAAGCCTTTGTACCGTATCTGAAATGGAAGCCTTCGTGGTGTATCTGAAATGAGAGCTTTCATGGCATTGTTTGAAAGAATGACCCTTGTGGCAACCATATAAAGGAACGCCTTTATGGCAGACCCTGAATAAAAGAAATGGAATAAATGACGAACTCTAAAAGAAAAGAAATTTTTACAGGTTCTGAAGAAACAATATGAAAGCTAATCTTTGAAATTTAAAGTCTTAGTAGCAATTTATGAAGGAAATTCCATTGTGGTGAATTGTGAAGGAACAACCTCTATGGTGACTCCTATAATGAAGGTTTTTATGGTGCACACCAAATGGGCTACCCCGATGGCATAGTTTAGAAAGGCTTCCAATGATACACCATGAAAGACGCTTTTACGATGGACCTTGTACTACGAATTGGAATATCCTACATTGTCCCTAAATGCAAATAGTAAGACCAGTAGGTACGAGATGTATCCATGGGCATAAGGGTAAGGTATTTAGTATGATTAAGACTTGTATAGATTTAGGTAATTAAAGAGAAATAGCGAAGTAATGAAAATATATTCTGGAAATGAATGTAAACATGGTATGCTCTAAACGAAGCATTGATCATCTGTGTGTGGGTCTCTTTATGAAACTTAATGGAGTTGTGGCTTAGTGATTGAAGAATGTAGGTAAGGTCTCAAAGGCACTGATGAAAAAGGGCCTTAGAGTAAGCTATGATAACGAAAGTGAATAAAGAAATGGAAATGGATGCAGCTTTTGTTAGAGAATAGATGAAGAATAAGAGCAATAAGATGGTTTTTGAAACATTAAATGCGGCGTGCAAGTATGATTCAGGTAAATAGTGTTTACCTCACTAAGTTCCGTTGAACTTATCTTTGTATGTTATGTTTTAGGTGGGTTTTAAGGGTCTTCACCTGGAGGGGCGACACCAGGGCTGCGCCGAAGAAGTGGAGCCATGGGTCATTATGCATACAGAGCAAGCTTGTTGGTGTGTTCGAGTATGAGTTGTTTTATAGAAGTCTTTTACATGGATTAATCATGATAGACAATGACATCAATTCAATCATAGCTATGAATAAATTCTCTGTGTATACCAATTGAATTCTTGTATCATTCACACTGATGTATTTCTTAGAGGAATTTATAATTAAACAATTGTAATCAGATGTAAATTTGTGTAATTGAATGAGTTACATATGTACTTAGCAATAACACCCTAGATTCAAGTCCGGTTCATCTGATCGGGTTTGGGGAGTTATATTTTCTTACTTGAATTAATTTGAAAAGTTACATTTTGAGTCATAATAGTGCTTCAAAAGATTTTTTTTTGTTTACACTTATCTTATCCCCAGAAAAATAATGTTAAGTGATTTTAAAATGTGTTTAAATCTTTGCAAGTTTTGAAATTCATTTTATTAAAATTTATTATATGGCCAAATATTGTTTTTGATGGAGAGAAATTTTCTTTAAGTAATCATTTGATTAACGTGGTATCATCTATTCGTACCGATCATCAAGAGGGGTAAAGGGTCTTACTCTCATGGAATTATTGCCTTCGACTCTTCAGGAACTTTTTTACTTGGCCTTGCTTCTATATTTGGTGGTCTTTTGCACTTGAAGTGAGGGAGAAGGAACATTCTGCATAAAGGTGGCAAATAAGCATTTGGCCAAGCTCAGATTGGACTTTCTTCAAATTTGGATTATTTCGGCCTCATATTTTTTTAGACTTGAATCAACTTAGGCTCATGCTCAAATTTTTTAGGGTTTAAGCCTTTATAGGTTTAGGTTCTTTCGAGTTCAGATTATTTTAGATTAGTTCAAGTTAGACGACCTATGATGGATTCAAATAATTTTGTACTTTCTAAGTTACAATTATTTTAATTTTGAATGTAATAATTCATTGTACTTTTTTATGATGATAATACAATTCAAATTTGTCTTATAAAAGCATAAATTATATATAATAAAGATTTTTTGTATAAAATAATTAAAGTGCTTATTATATATAAAATTTATAATTATATGCTATGTATATGAATTTTATAAATATAATTAATATCATTATATGATTAGCATAAATTTTTATAATAATATATAGAAAAAGTACAAGTTTGGAAAAAATGTTCTAAATTGACGAATATATCTTTTTGTTGTTTATTAACTATACCGATAATTCAATAACTTTTAGCTTTCTTATTAAGTTTATAACTCTAATATTCATATTTTAAAATATTTATTTTAAATTTAAAATATATTATAAGCTCAAACCCAAAATGAACTAATTAAATTCCAAATCTAAAGTTCAAAATAAAAAGGAATTGAACCCAAAACTCAAATACAATTTGTAAAAGTTAAAAACCCAATCTAAAATTTAATTTAATAAAAATATATTTTATTGAGATATTAAATTTTCAATAATATTTATTTTATATACATGTAATATACTAAATTACATATAATTATTGATATTATAATGTATATTAATATAGTATGTAATACATTGTGCATACTCATATTTGTATTATTTATAATTAATAAAATGTATATCATTATATAGACTTCATAAAAATTTGATATATATTAACATTATAAAATTATTAACAATTTAACTGAATTTAGATAAAAAAAATTTAACACTATATAATGTATGTATTAAAAGTTACATTAATAGTTATAAAATATATTACTATGTTATATCTATATTAATAGTTATAGTTATATATATGTATATATATATTAACAGTTATGTTGTTAATTATCTAAGTTTATTATATTATGTAAAGGGGATTCAATTATATTAGTATAAAACAAAATCAGTTTTACACACTTTTACAACCCATTATATGATTAATGTTTTAACAATTTTAGTCATTAAATTTTATATTCTATTCATATAGATCATTAATGTAAAGTTTTGAATATATTAAAATTTTTTAAAAATTTGTTTAATATAAAAAATCTTTCAATCGTGGAGTATATATTAATAAAGACGATATTCTCGATCAATATGATAAATATATTGAATTGTTTTGAAATTTTAAGTGTTGTCAAGTAAAAATATACTGATAAATTCAACAATCAAATTGTTAAAATATTAATAATATGAAGAATTGTATATATATATTAATAATTATAAAATATATTATCATATTATGTAATATTATATCTATACTATAATACTAATACATAACATATTGATTATTATATATGTGTAGTTTATTATATTATGTAGTAATATATAATATATTACAATTAAAGATTAAAATTGACTTAATTGACAAATTGAGCCAATTTCATAATTTAATTAAATTGATTGAGTTAAGTCGATTTTGATTTTGGATTAATTAATATATGTATATCTAAATTCAAATTCAATTATATTATATCCACACTTGAATGTACTCTCTAAAACTCAAACCCAAATAAAAATAATACATTATCTAAAATCCAAACTCAAAACATAATTTCATTCGACTCAAATTCATAAATATTAAATAAATTAATCTATAAAATTAACATAAATTCAATGGAATAAAGGAGGACTAGTACTTTCTAAAAGTTATTGATATTCTACTTTTTAAATATTTATTCTAATTTTGATACATATTTTTTAAAAAATTATTACAAAGATTATAATTTTTAATTGTAATTTATAAGTTGAAATTTTGGATGTTCCTCTTATTTGAAAATTTAGGAGTTATACTTAAAATGACGTAGTCTTTTAATGTTGTTGGAAATGATTTAGATTGACCAATTGAACTGATTAGATCATAAATCAATAAGAGTATCAGTCCAAATATTAACAATAAATTTTGGAGGGATCAAAGTGTAATTTTATTATTTTTAATTTAAAATTTTATAAATTTTAAAAGGTTTAAATGAAAAACTTTCTATTTTCCAGCCCCAAACTTCACCACTGTTGTGCTTAGGACGAATTCTAAACCAAACTCACTTTGTTCAAGGCCAAGTGGTAGCATATGTGCCCTTAGATGTTATATAGTGGGCAAGGGTTCAAACCCTATCAATCATGCAAATCTCACATCCCTTCAATAGGTGATTATGTACCATGCATGATTCGATTGGATAAAGTCATTTTACTCTAGAAATCTCAAGTGCTTCTTAATGAAGTCGAGAGATAAAATCTCAACTTAAGATAGCACAAAATCTCAACTTAAAATAATACCAAATATATTAAAACTGTCAACTCTAAATAAATAATACTTTAAAAATTTATCTCGAAAAAATTAAAATTTCTTCATTAAAACACAACTTTTCATTTGAAGCGAGAATATTATATCTTTTATGTCTTCATTAAAAAAACAACTTTTCAATGGTTATTAATATCGTAGTACAATAATAAAGGCGGTAATCAATCTCCCGAATGGACACGACTCTTCCCTCACTAATGCACCATAGTACCGAATGGACATTGGAAGTTGAATGCAGTATTAATTCGCCTAAATTTAATATTAAATTTTAGCTTCAATTTTTTCACAGCTACAAGAACGCATATATATGTGAGTCGCTGTGTAAATCAATAATAAATATATAAAAAACTTAAATGAAGCTTCTTCCTTTTTTCTCTAAATGGCACGTTAATAAGTGTAAGTAATATTGATTTTAAAATTTGAAATATATATATTTAATACAAGGTAACTACATTTTTGCTTAAACTAAAATTAAGTCTGCTATTTAGCTAATCCTTTGTGTTGCATCAATATAGGTTAATATTTAATGGAGTTAAACTTGTTGATATATACACATTCTCTGTTTTTATCTGAACAAAAGAAATAATAGGGAGGAAGCAAACGCGGAAACTCCAAACGCAACGCAAAGCGTATCTAAGGTCCCTTCCCTTCTCATTTTCCTTTCTTTCCTTTCTCTTTTCCTTTCCAAAAACTCCTCCACTTCCTTCTTCCTTTCC
Organism: Gossypium hirsutum; assembly: GCF_007990345.1. Taxonomy (NCBI): domain Eukaryota; kingdom Viridiplantae; phylum Streptophyta; class Magnoliopsida; order Malvales; family Malvaceae; genus Gossypium; species Gossypium hirsutum. The sequence goes on from NC_053427.1 coordinate 44,440,281, forward strand.
GATTCCCTCTTCTTCCCTCTTCGCCTTTTACCCGCCAATCCTCTCCTCAACATTACCAAACTCTCCCTCCCATTCAGATACATTCCATCCATGTCCTCCAACTGCAAACTCACCTCTCTCACGTGCATCTCCCCCTTCGCCGAACCCCCGCACGTGACCACCACCCCGCACTGCACCAATTCTGTCGCTGCCCCAATTCCTCCTCCGCCCACTACCGATGCGAACTTCACCTGCACCTCCCCGCTCAGCCAGTGCCGGTGTACGTTCACCGGCCTTTGACTCGAGAGATTCATCGCTCGTTTCCCTATGGGGTCGATTATGATCCAGCTCAACTCCATGTCTTCCTCCAGATCCCTGCATGTGTCGTCCTTGTCCGGGTTTGGTATCCGGGTGGAAACAGCTTCTTTGGGATCTAATAAATCTACCCGAAACGGTGAGCATTTGAACCAAGCGCTTACAGTTTCCGTTTCGACGACTTTGCTGAAAATTTGCTCCTTCTTGTAATAGATATCGACGGCCGAGATTATTTCCGTTGGAAGATCAGGAGGATTCTCCGACGAGTTTCCGAAGCTCACGGGTTCGATAGTTAATGGGAAGGCGTCGGAGAAGAAGGAGCGGGGACCGTTGTGGAAGTTAGAGATGACGTGGCGAACACGTGAAGAGGTGGTGGAAGGCCACGTGGAATGACAAATATCGGTCCAGAGGTTTTCCTGCGACGCAAGTGCATGGAGGTGAGTGGAGGCACAGGAGGCGGATGCGAGAGTTGGGCCATCTAGTCGTGTGAATATGTGAGTCTCTATGATGTCTTGATGGACAGTAGAGATGGTCGATGCGTTGTTCTGATCCACGATGGTGATTGCTGGGGAGCAGAATGCAGATAATGGTGGCGATGCGGAGGAAGTAGTGGCCATGGTTTTTGAGCCTTTCCGTGTTTGCAGCAGAGCATTTTGCATCTTGAAGTTTATATAGGACTAATTTCTGCAAAAGTTATAAAATGCCCTCTATTTTGCAATAAATAACAAATGTGCCATTTAAAATTTTAAAATGATTATATATTAGCAGGTAGTTTGACTAGTACCTGCTCTTTTATCGGTTGTTCTTGATACATGCAATTTGCGAAAAGGTTTTTTTTTTTTTAATAAAACTTAATTTTAGCCATCTTATAATTTCTGTCTTTCTGAGATTTCCAATTTTAACTAATATCATCCATTTTAAAGATATTTGTATAATTTAGTGAAAGTTACCAACACCTAAAATATATTTATATTAAAATTAAGATTAATTTCTCAGGCGGAATCACGTACAAAGATTAATTGCTTAATTCCACCTTTTAAATATTACAAAAAATTAATTTTGAATAATAAGCTTTTAGCTAATATTTCAATGTGCATACTTTTATTAAATGAAAAATATTAAGACAAATTATTAATTCATTTTTATTTTGTGGTGCAAATTAATTGGTTTATAAAATTGAAGATTAAAAAGAAGTGTAATTAAATATGCATAACGATTACAAACTGTTTTCCTTTAGTTTGTCAATAACTGCTTTGGCAAAGCTCTAGAAGGCCATCACAAAAGCACCAGAGCCAATTTAAATATCTCATTTTTCTATAGAACCTACTTTGTTCCTCCTACATTTTACAATTTATGTTTCTTATCATTATTTTTCTAAAAGTTATGACACATCAAAGTCATAAAATTAAATTTTAATAAAAAACTAAAATGAAAAAAAAATAATTAGTCCATTATTAGAGGAATTAAAAAAACTTCGGCTAAAATATTGTCATATGTCTTTTAAGAGAATATTAATAAAATTAAGGCTTAAAGGTATAAAAATTCTTCAAATTCTTTTAAAAAAGCAATTAAGTTTCTTTTTTTCACTCAATTGAGTATTTAAAATTTTAAAATGTACTAAAAAAGGCCCTCAAGCTTTTAAAAAAAACAATTAAATCCTCTTTTTTTTTACACTCAATCGGGTATTTGAATTGTCAAAATGTATCAAAAAAGCCATGAGCGAATCTAGGAGACTGACCGGGTCCAATCTCCCCTAAAATGGAAAATTTTTCATTTAGACCATTTATAATTTATAAAATTTTAAATTAGTAATGATAATATTGTACTTTAACTTCAAAATAATAAAAATTTAATTTAATTTTTTAAAAATTATAAAGATATAAACTATTAAAATGATGTATTATATTTTTATATAAAAATATTAATACAAGTGGACGGATCAAACTTGAATTTAATATTTTTATCTAGATTAAAATTAAAAAAAAATTAAACCCATTTTTAAGGTGAACGTAAATTTAAAAAACAAACCTAAAATTTAACTTGTATTTGGTACAAATCAAATAAAAAGAAAAAGTAAAGGAAGAAAATAATTCCCATTCATGATATAATGTTAGAAGTAATGTCACATCATTTCAGGTATTTCTTTTACTGTTATATTCTCAGCAGCATCTAATAAATTAAGTTAATTAGAAGTTTGAACACCCGCAACTAACTTAGAAGAATGGCAGTTTTCTTAAATAATAAAAAAAATCTAATTATTTTCATTCAGTTAATATAACGCGTGAAAGATATTGTATATAATAAAGTAAAAAAGAGGATGATAATTTAACAAAAACATCATTTTCATTTATCTTTTATTTTGTATCTTTATGTTTGACATTTTCCTAACCATTCCATTATCAAATAATTAATTATCTATCGTACAACATGACGTATTAGGAGGAATAATTAATTATCCTGATTTTTCTTTTTTCTTTTTTCTTTTAAAAAAAATAATTAATTATTAACACATATGAATTACAGTGGGAGTAGGGTATTTTTAGGAGTCAAATAAATATTATAAATAACAAGCATAAACGTTGAAGGAAATTACAAGCCAACTTCACCACATTGGGGAAATTATTTGTTTAGTAATTAATTATGTTATTAAGTTTGAATTCACAACCGACAAATTAAAATCACACCCAGATGTTAGATTCAACCTTAAATTTCGAGTGGGATATATTCTTAGAAGAAATCAGTTGTGTAAATTTAATGGTTTAAAGAGGTTAAATTAAGCAATGGAGATACATATAGTGAACTAAATCAGTTCAAATTCTACTAAATTATTGATTTAATATTTTTACTTTAAATTCATCCATTTGTGTTTTTCAAATTTTAAAATTTTAATTCTCACTCAAATGGTAACAATTAAATTTATTTGATTAAATTATGTTATTAGTTTTATATTATGTCTAAATTTATAGATTTAGTCCAGTTTACCACTTAGATTATTCTTAGTCACTATTTTTTTTTAAATTTTTAAATTTTAGTCTTAACGCAAACTATAATCATTAAATCTATTAACTAATTTTTTTAGTAATATGTAAAAATAGTAAACAAATATAACATTACATATATAATAATATGTTTGATATATTAAATTTTAAAAAAATAAAATTAAACTTAATAAATTTAAAAATTATTATTTAGTCGAGACTAAAATTTTTAATTTTTAAAAATATAAAAACTGAAATTATTAAATTAAAATATAAATACTAATTTTACAACTTACGCAAGGTATAAAGTTTAATGGTAGAATTTCAACATTAAATCAAGTGGCTTTTGGTTAGGTGTTTTGAACGGGATTCCAATTTGTCTGCTTTTGTGACGTCAAACAATTAGCCTTTCATATAAAAAAAATTTCAGATTGATGTTGACATTCCCTTTTATTTATTTTATAATTTAATGGAATTCAGATTTTGTTTTGAGTTGGGAGTGAGTTTTTTGTAAGATAATTTTTTATTTTGTGGATTTAATATAATGGGTAAATTGCAAAAAAAAAAAAGTTAACCGATTATATCTTTCATTTTATTTTGATAGTTTAATTATTAATTTTTAAAATTAATTATTTTAATTATTTTATGTTAGTTGCTATTAAATGAGTGATGAGAAGCTGACATAATTTTCTTTTTATTAGTTAAATAATAAAATTAATCTTTTAATGTTTACTCATCCTATTAATTTAATTCTAAATATAAAAAAATAAAATTAGTCATCAATGTTTACAAAAATTATCATTTTAGTTCAAAATATAAAAATATCAATAAATTTAGCTATAAACATTTATAAAATTCATCAATTTATTTCTAATTCTAAAAATAAAAAAAAATTTAGCCCTTTTAAGTCAGCTTTATTTTTTTAGCATCATTTAAAACCTTTGAAGCTAACCAATAAAAACTTAATGAAGCATTTTTCTAAATTTTTTTTTTCCTAATTCGAAGATAAACAAGTCCCAGCTAGCCGGTGAATGAATTTAGGGTAGTACAACACCATCGATGGCAAATCTACTGCAATAACACCACCTTGACCTCAAAGATGTCAATTAACAGAAAATACTTCAAAATTACAAAAGAGAGAAAGAGAGTTTCAAAAAATAATCACAAAATCAATTAAATTAATATGGTGAAATTACCTTAACACAGAGAAGAAAATATATGAATGAATCTGTTCCTCGGTGACACACTTCCTGTTCTGATTTTGATTTTAGCTCACCTAAAAAATCAAAGGGTGAGCTAAAGGGCTCAATATGGATTTTTTTTTTAAATTCTATTTTTCTTTTTGAAATTTTTAGAGTTAGAATTAAATTGATAAATTTTGTAAATGTTTAAAGTTAAATTTATTGATTTTTTTTAGAATTTGAACTAAAATGACAAATTTTATAAACATTAGAGGTACTAAACCAATAAAAAAACTCACATCAATTTCCTGTCATTCATCTAACAACAACTAATAAGTAAGTAACTAAAATATTTAATTTCGAAAAAGTTAATAACTAAATTATAAAAATTAATAGTTTAATGACTAAAATAAAACTAAAATCATAATTTAGTGACTATAAGTGGAATTGCAAATATATAATTTGATTTTGGTACGAGTTTATACGTGTGGAGGGATAGTAATATTTTAATAATGACTGATGGTTTCATAACGTAAGTGTTTTTACACAGAAATTAACAACGATTTGAAGTTGTAACGATCAGAGAACAACAGAATTGAGTAGAATCTATGGTTTTTTAGATGAATAAATTTTAACAATTCTTTTTCACTTTCCCATTTGCCACTGATCATAAAGAGAATCACTTTATAATTATTGGTGGGAAAGCAACTCCCCAAAAAACTTACATTCTTAGAAAAGTTAATTTCGAAATTACAAAAATTGAAATAACATCTCAAAAAAATTAAATTCTTTAATAAAATGAAATTACAAATCCCGATTAATTAAATCCCTTGGAAAGTGATAACTTTTAATTATACCAAAGTGATTCCCATGAGAAAATTACTTTTATTTGTAAATAAAAAAATTACTAAAACAAAATTAATTTTCTTTTATTTGGGTTTAATGTATTAACTTATTTATCTCATAAAAACATAGCTGCTTCATTTTCTTTTGTTCTTCAACTTTATTGTAACATCCTTAACCCGCACCCGTTGTCAGAACAGGGTTTCGAAGTATTACTAGAACATTCAGAATATTTTTCATTAATCTACGTAAATTACTATTCATTTATCGAGATCAACCATAACGTCCCTTGATCGGCCCTTGAGACCCAATACGAGCATTAGAATTGAATCAAGACTTAATCAGGACCTCTAAGAATTTTTCGCGAAATTATAAAATTTTTCTAAGGTGCAGGGCTCACACGCTCGTGTGGTCCAAGGGACACGCTCGTGCGACCTTGGGACATGCCCGTGTTGGAGGTCGTGTTCGAGCCCGTGTTGGAGGTCGTGTTCGACCCCGTGTAACTCTCTGATTTGCACACACGGCCATGCCACACATTTGTGTGCTAGGCCGTGTGGTTAATTAATTCGATTCAAAAATAGGTGCAGGTTTCATACGGCCAAGACACACGCCAGTGTTCTAGACCGTGTGGCACACACGGATGAGACATACACTCATATCTTTGCCCGTGTGCTCAATTCTGAGCATTCTGTTTCTTAAAATTAAGGTGCAGGGGACATACGGCCTAACCACGTGCCCATGTTACCAGGTTTATGTCATACATTGTCAACCACAAGCCCATGTACCAGGCTGTGTGTCACACACGGTTTAACCACATGCCCATGTTACCAGGCCATGTGTCACACACGGTCTAGATACATGCCCCTGTGGACAAAATGAAGCCATTTCTAGCTCTATTTCTCACCCAAATTTTTACCCAAGACCTGCATATGAAACACACATCCAGTACCAATCAATCCAACCATTCAAAATAGACAATTCTATCATTCATCATAGCATACCATTACATGCATATGTGGTTGTAAACTTACCCTGGATGAACTTAGGCATTACACAACATTAATCACATATTCTTAACATATCTCATGTGTAAATATATATCATGATAATCTACTCAGTAATACCAAAATGAACAATTACTAGCCATTCTAATGGTTAGGTTACAAAATAACATTTCAAGCCACTATTGGCCAAGTTATCCTATACATACCATTATACCAAAATGATTTTACTAAGTATACCCAAAATGACTAGTTGATAGTGTGACGATGCTCCAACGATCTCGAACCCTCGCGAGCTTCCGAGCACTATAAAATAGGGGAAAAATAAACGGAGTAAGCATTACATACTTAGTAAGTTCATATAACAGAAACTAAACTTACCAATCTTACTTATTAAATCTAAGCATACAATGTTATGTTTCCATCCATTTGGCTAATTGCCTAATCACATACATTCAATCAAACATGTTAGTCGCCAAAATCTTCATATCAATCAAGTAACATAGATGAGCTCATCAAGCAATATTCTTTCAAGTGATTATCATATCATCTCAAGACTTCCATGCCATGTCAAGAGTTTCATGTCCATTGAATCATTGAATTCTGATGGAAGCTTAAGTAGTACACTCGAAGTGTACGATTCAATAATCCGTCAATTCCTTATTCAAGGGTACACATTAGGGGACTTAACTAGGAAACACTCTCTCGAGCCACATATCGTATAACAGGATTACTAGTCCAAGCTAAATCCTTTATATAATGTAAGCTCAGAGGAGCTCGATTAGGATTACCAGTCTAGGCTAAACCCTAATCATAACGTACGCTCGAAAGGTATTATATCGGGATTACCTGTCCAGGCTAAATCTTTTCTATAACAAGGTCAATGGGACTCGTTCGACCTAAATCCCGTCCGCAACAAATGCCAGACCTTCTTAGTTTTGGGAAAACGCGTATAATCATCGGAATTCACATTCAATCGAGACTTAACCCTTTGTCATCATTTCAAGCATGTATTAATTTTCCATCATAGCATACAAGTAAAGCACATCAACATAAATCACATTACATACAAACACAGCATTCAATTAACATAATTACATGCCGAATTAAGTTACATGAACTTACCTCGACACTCGTTTGCGTAAAAAGTCTACTAATCCGAAACCTTTTCTTTTCCTCGATCTAACCTCGAATTAGTGTTGTCTGGATCTATATAAATGAATTTGACTATCAATTTCACACATTTCATATTTAAATGGACTCAATTTACATCCTAGGCAAAATTACCATTTTGCCCCTAACTTTTTCATAAATTCTGATTTTGTCACTAAGCCCGGAAAATGAAACTCATGCAAATTACTCCCTATTCCAAGCCTAACCAAAGCCCAATTACAAATTTTTTAGCACATGTATTCATAAATTTTCAGAATTTTTCATCAAATTTTACAACTTTTCATTTTAGTCCCTAAATCATGTTTTCATCAAAAATCACTTTGTAAAAGTTGTTTATCTATCAATAATCTTTCATTTTCTACCATAAACTTCTAATATACATCCATGACCCATTTTTCATACCTTGATAACTTTTCAAATTAATCCCTCAAATAGAGAGATTAAGATATCCCGGTTTTAAAAATACCAAAATTACTAAAAACGGGACAAGAGAACTTACTCAATTTGTCGAAACCATTTTTTATTTGAAAAACGGGGATCAACTTTAAAACGAATTATGGAGTCGCCACCAATCCTTTTTATTTAGGTGTGATCGGATCACCTAATAAAATATTTCATTTTAAAATATTGATTTTGGCCTTCGAAATTCAAGAAAACAGGTTCGGGAGTCAGTTACGTACGAGGAAGGATTAGCAACCTCGCAACATCCAAAATTGGTACCTAATTGATTGATTAATCTCCTAATATCGAAAATTTGAAAAGATTTTTAAATATAATTTCTAAAAAATTTGAATTACTTGAATTAGATGTTAAGATTCTCTTGTTCCAAGGAAATAAAATATCATATCCAGCATGTTAGGACATGACCTTTTAAACCCTCGGAATTAAGATCATCTCTTGATTTTCGAAACTCATGCGTTGAAAACTCAAAAGGGATACGTGGCCGTTTGGTCAAATGAAAAATCGAAACCCAACACATTAGGGCATGATTTCTTGAACTTCCAAACATGAAGTATTACTTTGTTTTTTTTTTAATTTAAGAAAACATGGACGAAATTTCGAAAGTATATTTAGTTATTCAGTCAAACGGAAAATAGAAACTCAGCACGTTATGGCACAATTTCTCGAATCACCAAACATGAAATATTACTTTGTTTTGAAAAGTTTTTAAATAGGAGCGATTATAAAACGATGAAATACAATTATTCGATTTGTTTGAAGTAAAATGGAATGACCAATTTTGGACCAATAAGTTGAAAATTTCAATTATAATGCGACATTCGTGAATGAAAGGCGAAATTATATACATGGAATAATATACATGAATAAAATACTCTACAAATGAATGAAAATAGTATAAACATAAAAAAGAACAAATTAAGATACACATAATAGCAATGAACTCACATCCTATTTTGAAAAACTTACATAAATAATAAAAAATAATGAAAACTAAAAATAAGGCTAACTAAAAACAGATTAGAATAAAATATAACAAGTTTTCAAACATAGAAGATTAAAATTAAAATAATAATACAAAAGACTAATAAACAATATGAAACAATATGAAAACCAAAAACGACACGTAATATACAAAACAATATGAAAACCAAGAGTCAATGTGATATAAAACAATTTAAAAACTATTAAATATATGAAAACTTACAAATGAACAACACATGCTAGGGTTTGAAATAGTTTACATGTATAAAAATAATGAAACTAATAATTTATGAATGATTATTAAAATAGATATTATGTAAGAAAAAATTTGAAATAAATAATATACAAAATAATTTCAAATAAAACATATTGATTTAACTTATGATATATATGAAAATGAAAACTTAATATAAATAATGTATATACAAAGATGCTAATATATGAAAGCGTTTAAAATAAATAAAATATACAATTTAAAATAGGGTCCTTAAAAGAAACAAATTATATACATAAATAAATTTAAAAGAAAAAAATATATATATATACATAAATAGATTTAAAAGAAAATATTTACATAAAATAATATGAAATCAATAATGTGTAATTAGAGTAAAAATAATTTAATATAAGTTATGTATATGAATGTATAATAGTATTGGGTTAAATATCATATAAATCTTTAAACGTAGAAATATATATAAAAGAAAATTTTAAATAAATAAATTGTAAAAAAAATAAATGAAAGAATAAAATAACAAACTAGGACCATGCAAAATTAATAAAATAATCCAAGATAATATGTTAAAAGATGAATAACAAATAGATTAAAAAAAAGAATTACAAAGAATAAAAACATAAGCTGAAATTCAAAAAAAATACTCAATTGAAATAAAAATAAAACCAAAGAGACAATTTATAAATAAATAAAGTAATAAAATAGAATTAAGGATTAAAACACAAAGCGCACTAATGTCCGAGGATTAAAAAAGCAAATGTCCCAAATTCAAAAACGTAACGTTTAGGCGTGGACCAAGTTGAATTAGCGCACAAATTATGGGGGGGGAAATTTAAAAACAAAGAAAATCTGAAGCAGGCCTAATTAAATGCCAACACGAAAGGGAATGATTAATAGCGCAAATAACCCTCAAAGACCAAAACACGCGGATCTGGCTGTGTCTAGGTTGGGTCCTCGGGTCATGACGCCTGTGTGACACCGTTTTGAGCCACTGGAATAGGCTTCAAACGGTACCGTTTCACCTCTTTTATAAACAAAAAAACCCCTAAAACACACATGAAATGAAAAAAATAAAAACAACCCAACTCTTTTCTCCGTTTGGCTGACTCAACAGTCCCTCATTCAGACGCTCTTACACCACTTTAAGCGGTGGTTGGCGAAACGCAGAGGTGCCATGAAGGACCAAACCTCGAGGGTTGCCCGCTTCGACTTTGAAATCCCATCCATACTTCAATTGCGACGAAGAAGATGGGCTCTGATCACTAAAGTAAATCCCTCCTTTTTGTTTTTTTTTTAACATGCAACAAGATAAAAAATTAAAGGAGAAAAATTAAAGGAAAAAAATAGCCATATTTGAAATCACCTTCAAAAGATCTTGTTTGAATTGATTTTGTTTGTGTGCCTTTTTCGTATTCAGTATGCGTAAAAACTTTACACCGATTCTTTGGCTTTTTATAACCGATTTACAGAATAAAGGAAAAAATATAAATCACGATTTTTTTGCTATACATTTGCTGGTCTATTTTTAGTTATTGGTATTGTTTTTGCTGCTTCTCGTAGGTTCTAAGGCCGTACGGAGATGCACATGGTGGCGCGCATGAGGTGAGGGCGAGGGCAACCGTACGAAGCTGTTGGCTGCGGCTCAGGGGGTGACCTAAGGTTTCTGCCAAAAATTGGATTGGTGTTTTGGGCCTGGGGTATTTTGGGCTATTTGGGTTAGTCTAGGTCAATAGATTTGGGCTGTATTTTGGGTTTCAATTTGGGTCTCGGGTTTGGGCCATTGGTTTGTAATGATGGACTTATGGATTTTTATTATTTTGGTTTTATTAATTTTTTCTTTTCTATAACGGGCCCGGGCATATTAAACCTTCTACAGCTGCCCCTCTTTGCTCATTGTCGTGTAACGAGAATGAAGCAAAGACCTTTAAAGGACCAATTTTTCCCGGTCTTACTAAATCTTGGCTTCTTGGCAGTCATTTTCTTCAAGTAGCCCTATTCTAACCCACTGTGTCTTCAGGGATAGGAATTGGTGCTTCGCTCTAATAAAATTTTAGGGAGAAGAGATTTGTAATTTTAATATATTCCGCTGGAACTTCAAGGAGATAAGAATCACTGTCTTTAGTCTGCTCTACTGCTACTTCAAGGAGATAGGCTTGGTATCTAAAATCTGCTCCCCCACTACCTTGGGAAGATAAGATTCGCTGTCTTTGATCTGCTCCACTGCTATCTCAGGGAGATAAGATCTACAATCTTTAATCTGCTTCCTTGCTACCACAGGAAGATAAAACTACAATCTTCAACCTGTTCTCTTACTACCTCTAAAAGATAAGGTTGGTGGCTAAAATTTGATCCCCTGCTACTTCTGGAAGATAAGAGTCGCCATCTTCTATCTGCTCCACTACTGCTTAGGGAAATAATAAATATGATCTTCAGTCTGCTTCCTTGCTACCTCAGGAAGATAAGACTACAATCTTCAACTTGTTCTCTTGCTACCTAAGAGAGATAAGACTGGTGGCTAAAATCTACTCTCATGTTACCTCGGGAAGATAAGATTTGCCATCTTCGATCTGCTCTATTAATGCTTAGGGAGGCAAAATCTAAATTCATCGATGTTACTACACCGCCCTCTGGGACATGTCTTGTAGACTTGGTTTTATATGCCTATGTTTATGCTAAATGATTAGGATGCTATGATCAAAATGAATCAAATGCTCCTAACTAGATGTGATATGAATGATATATGCATGCAAAAATGAGAATAATTCTTTGTTAAGAGCCTAAGGTATCATCGCTCATTGTTCATCTAGGTATTATCACTGATTTATTACGCTACCATCTCACTCAGCTGGTATTCTTGACAGAAAGCCCAAAAAAACAATCATATTCTACTCAGCAAGCTTGCCCCGCTGCAGTTCAAAGTCTCATCCACTGTACCTTCTAGAACATAAAGTTTATGCTTCCCATTGCAACTCAAGTGTATAGGATCTAAATTTTTCAACCGGTTTGGTCTATTATAACATACCCCGAGTATCATAGCCAAACATTTATGAATGTAAAATTTTCCTTTCCAAGAATAATCCCCTCTTAATGCTTAGCGAACATTGCTTGCTTATTCATTGAGGCTTCAATCAAAAATTCGAAGAGGTAGTCTTGATTTAGACTCTTCATTCTCGGACATTTCCTTAAACTTGGTGAATTCTAAACAATAGTCCTGTTTCAGGTTCCTGTATTATTTAAAAGCTTTCAAAGTAATATGCAAAACTCCTTTTGTGAAAATATTACTAGTCCATTAATCATTATTTCAATGCAACATGCTTGTAACAAATCATAACGATGAATAAGAATGAAATTGAATTGGAGCATAGCTCGAAATGAATAAATTTCAAAGATAGAAAATGGGAATTGATTGGAATGCATATCTTAAAAAGGAAAAATATTTCAAAGATAGCCAATTTTATTATGAATAATATGAAGACTAGGTACCCCTGATATCGCAAACTGAGTTTCTCTGTACGAACTTCTTGAAGACCAATTTGAGCTTAACATGTGTTTAAGAGATCAAAAGTATTTTATCAATGCCCCAAGATGCAATATACCCCTTTTCCTTGTTAATTCAGGTATAGCAAGATTACTGTATTCCCCATCTTTGATCAAAATTTGAGTCGCCCTTTTTGGGTTTTCAACTCAAATCCCTTTTGGTCTCAAGAAGCCCTTTGCGGGTTTTCACTTTGGCCTCTCCTTTTTATCTTTTTTTATTTTTTTTATTGGGTCTCAAAGCACCCTTTGCGGGTTTTCACTTTGGCCTCTTTCCCTCTTTAAGTGTAGTACTTCTTGACTGAATCTGAGTTCACAGGATTGGACAAGTTTTTCCCATCCATTTCAACCAGAATTAATACCCTCCGGAAAAAGCTTTCTTTACCACATAAGACCCCTCCCAATTTGACATCCATTTCCCTTTGAAATCCTTTTGTATAGGAAGGATCTTTTTCAAAAACAAGTCTCCCTTATGAAATTCTCTCGGCGATCTTTTTTGTCATAAGCCCGCATCATTCGTTTTTGATACATCTGACCATGCTGGATAGCCCTTAGCCTCTTTTCCTCAATTAAGTTCAAATAATCATATCGAGACTGTATCCATTCTGCTTCATCTAACTTTAGTTCTGAAAAAACTTGAGGGGAAGGTATCTCTACTTCAATGGGCAAGAATGCCTCTATTCCATAGACCAATGAGAAAGGCGTTACCCCAATAGAAGTTCTGATAGATGTTTGATAAGCATAGAGAGCAAATGGTAACTTCTCGTGCCAATCTCTATAAATTTCAGTCATTTTTCCTACAATCTTCTTCATATTCTTATTGGCTGCTTCCACTGCCCCATTCATTTTGGACGATATGGTTATGAGTTATGGTGTTTGATCTTGAACTGACTGCAAACCTCTGCTATTGTGCTGTTGTTCAAATTTAATGCATTGTCAGATATGATCCTCTCAGGCATTCCGTACCGACATATGATTTCCTTGTTTAAAAATTTTCTAACTATTGACTTAGTCACATTGGCATATGAAGTAGCCTCTACCCACTTGGTGAAATAGTCGATAACCGCAAAGATGAACCGATGCCCATTTGAAGCCTTTAGTGAGATTGGCCTTATGACATCCATGCCCCACATGGAAAAAGGTCACGGGGAAGTCATAACATGCAAAGACGAATGAGGTACATGAATTTTATCACCATAAATTTGACATTGGTGACACTTCTTGGCATAATTGATACAATCTCCTTCCATAGTAGACCAATAATATCCAAATCTCATAATTTGTCTAGCCATTGTGAAACTGTTAGCATGTATTCTACAAATGCCTTCGTGAACTTCTTCCAAAAGTTTCTTGGCTTCCACAGCATCCACGCATCACAATAGTACCTGATCCTTTTTTCTTTTGTACAGGATCTCCCTATCTAAGACATAATCACAGGCTAGTCTTCTCAACATCCTTTTATCATTCTCAGTTGCCTGATCAGGGTACTCATGATTTCTCACGTATCGCAATATGTCCTTATACCAAGGGTGGTCATCTCTCTCTTCTTCCTCTATGTTGTAACAATAAGATGGGGCATTGCAAATACTCATCTGGATGGGTTTTACATTTTCTTGTTTGCTTACTTTGATCATGGAAGCCAAAGTAGCCAAAGCATCTGCCATCTAGTTTTCATCTCGCGGGAGATAATTGAAGGTAATATCATCAAACTTCTCAATTAAACCCAGAACTATTCTTCGATAATTGATCAATTTGGGGTCTCTAGTTTCCCATTCACCTTTAAGTTGGTAAATCACTAGCGCAGAATCTCCATATACTTCTAGTACTTTGATCTTGTGCTCTATAGCTGTACGGAGTCCCATAATTCATGCCTTATACTCTGCCATATTATTCGTGCAATCAAAATTCAATTTACATGTGAATGGATAGTGATCTCCATTTGAGGATACCAGGACTGCCCCAATTCCATTACCCACAGCATTTGAGGCTCCGTCAAAGTTCAATTTCCAAAGGTGATCTCTTGTAGCGCCCCCTCAATAGCTGCCACATACATTAATTCTTCGTTGGGAAAATCAAAATTCAAGGGCTCATAACCTTCTAAGGCTCTACTGGCCAGAAAATCTGCTACTGCGCTCCCTTTCACGGCCTTTTGACTCACATAGATTATGTCAAATTCAGAGAGAAGAATTTTCCATCTAGCCATCCTTCCGTTCAAAGCATTTGACTCTGTTATATATTTTAGAGGATCCAACTTCGAGATTAGCCAGGTCGTATGGTACAGCATGTATTGCCTTAACCTCCGAGTTGTCCAAATCAAAGAGCAACACAATTTCTCAATCGACGAATGTCTCGATTCACACTCAGTGAATTTCTTATTGAGGTAATATATCGCCCTTTCTTTCCTTCCAGACTCATCATGTTGACCAAGCACACACCCCATAGAGTTATCAAACATTGCTAAATACAGTATTAATGACCTATCTGGGCTTGGAGGTGACAACATTGGAGGACTTGACAAGTACTTTTTAACTTTATCGAAAGCTTTCTGGCATTCATCATCCTATACACCTGGGTTGTGTTTTTTAAGAAGATGAAATATAAGATCACATTTCTTAGTTAATTGTAAAATAAACTGAGCAATGTAATTTAGCCTTCCAAGGAAGCCTCGAACTTCTTTTTGAGTACGCGGTGGAGGCAATCCTTGTATAGCCCGCACCTTGTCTGAATTAATCTCAATTCCCCTCTCACTGACTACGAAGCCTAACAATTTTCCTGATCTAGCTCCAAGAACAACTTCCTCAGAATTTAGATGTGTTCCTCTTCGGTCCGAGATTTGGCAATCATATCGTCAACATAAACTTCAATTTCTTTAAGCATCATATCATGGAACAAGGTCACCATATCCCTTTGATACGTCGCTCCAGCATTCTTCAGCCTAAACGGCATCACTTTATAACAGAATGTACCCCAAAAGGTTATGAAAGTAGTTTTTCCCATGTCTTCAAGATGTATCTTTATCTGATTATACCCCGAGAAGCCATCCATAAAAGAAAATAATGAATATCCTGCCATGTTATCCACTAGAGTGTCAATGTGAGGCAATGGGAAATTGTCCTTTGGGCTAGACTTATTTAAGTATTTGTAATCCATTCACATTCATACTTTTCCATCTTTCTTAGGAACAGACACAATGTTGGCTACCCATTCCAAGTATTTGACCACCTGCAGGAATCTAGCAGCAAATTGCTTTTTGACTTCCTCCTTTATTTTTAGCACAATGTCTGGCCTTATCCTTCGAAATTTCTACTGAACTGGCTTGCAATATTCTTTTATGGGAAGATGATGAACTACAATATCAGTGCTTAACCCAGGCATATCTTGGTATGACCATGCAAAGACATCTTTGAATTCTTTAAGTAACTCAACATGGTCTTGCTTCGTTTCTTCGGTTATGCACGTTTCCATTTTTACTACTTTTCCTTCTTCTAAGGTCACCATTTCTACTGTCTCCTTATGAGATAGAATTTGTTTTTCCTCTTATTCTACCATCTATAACAAGTCCGGGGATAAGCCATAGTCTATGTTATTTTCAAAGTCCTGAGATCCCTCTATACACAAGTCTTGCTCAAAAGGAGATTCTGAGTTAGTATCAGTGTTACTCACGTCATTGATATCCAGGGACCTATTGTGGGTACAAAAGAATATACAAAGAATCGAATGAATTTAAGAATAATTATTGATATGGTATGATTATAAATGAAATGAAAGAATGATTTGAAAGAATCTGAAATAATTGCTCGCATGGAGGAAAGAATAATTATTTGGTATGGAAAGAATGAACGAATATTCATTCGAAATGTTAGCAAAACTGTACTTCATTAAAATAATGACGCTTGAACATGAGCCTATTTCACAAAGAAATCCTTATTGCCTTTAGGCTTAAAGCAACAAGTTTGTTTTAAACATTATTCTAAGTAAACTCTAAAAACTATAGGAATGTCCTCTGTAGTCCAGTTGTCCAGAACACTCCCAGGTTCATAAGGACGAATATCTGACACGGTCCTTCTTTCATCTGTCTCTTCAGATATGGTGTTGATATGTATGTTCCCCATCATTTCTTCAATGTCTTCTTTCTCTGGCTTCCTTTGTTCAGAATGAATAATCCCTCCTGATACGAAAGTCTTGGATATGTGAGGAATTATCATGGGTTCCTACTTGATTTCTTCACCACTTAAATGTGCTCTTCTTTCTTCCTGCCTTTTTTCCAATTCCTTCTTTCTTTGTCTCGTATATGGCTTGAACCCCAAACCAAAGTGGTCATGTTTGTCTTTCAGCATTGGAACCTCAACTCTTTCTTAGAGATGTCTCCCCAAACCCTTTCCTAGTGAAGCTCCTCTTCCCACCATCAACTGTAGACCAATCCTTGTTGTTGTGGATATTTTCAGTGCCAGAATTATGCTCCCCTCAATGATGAATGTTGCATTTACAAACTCCAAAGACTGAAAAGAACATTCGATTGCTTCTGTAACATCTCGAAATAGGTCTTAGTCGGAATAGTGGTTTTAGGACCACAAATCTGACATCAAAATATTTATTTTATGATTATTATGAGGTCTAGAATATGAGAATATGTATGTGTTAAAGTTTCATGAAGGAATTCTTTGAGTAAGGTGTCCAATTAGACATTAGGGACCAAATTGAATAAATTGCCAAAACTTGGGTTCTAGAAGTAATTTGTATGAAATTTCTTTAGAATATTAATTAGAAGGTCTTGAGGATCAATTTTCCCAATTTCTAAGTTTTTGGGCAAAAATGGGCTTGTATGGATGAAATTTTAAAGTAAGGGCTTAAGGGTATTTTGGTTATTTGGCAATTTAATGAAATAAAATGGGAAAAAGAAGGCAAAAATCGGCCATTCTTCTTCCTTATCCAGCCAAAATTCTCAAGTTACCATAGCTAGGTTTTCAACATTTTCAAGCTCAATAGTAAGTGGTCCCAAGCCTCGTTGTTAATGTTCTTCGTATTTTTGAAATCCCTATAGCTTACTCTCTATTTCTACGCATATTTCATGCTAGGGTTCATGTTTATAAATTTACCCGTGCATGAGTTACTTGTATTTTGATGGTTTATGGAGGAATATGGAAGGTGGATGTGTGTTAAACATCTTTTCCTAGGTGATTTTCATGAAAAAACCCTTCAAAAGGACCTTTTGGAAAAAGGTGTAAAATGTGAGGTAAAAATGTGAAATAATGGAAAAATGTGGGCTGCCATAAGAGGAAAGAACATTCGGCTAGGCTTGGGTAATGTAGAAATTGCATGCATTCCATTATACGAGCCTAGGGACTAAATTGTAAAAATGTGAAAGGTTAGGGGCAAAACGGTCATTTGGACCAGGGGTGAAATGTAGACTCAAGAAGTACAATGTGAGGTGTTAATGATTTATTTTTATTGTTATAGACCCCGATGAACAAATTCTGGAGGTCGATCGAGGAAAACGAAAGGTTTCAGAAAAATCGAAACACGATACCGAGACGAATACCAGGTAAGTTCGAATAACCTAAAGTAAACTCATAGTATGCTTAATTGCATGATTTATAAATGTATGGTGATTGCATTTGATGATGACATAAAAATCTATGAAATATATCCTTAATAATGACATGTTGATAAATGTTCCGGTTGAGGTTCAAAAGGAAATCTGATGGATAAACCATGGCTTACATGACTTGAGATCCTGCATGTGTTACAAAAAGGATATAGCCCAGACGGGTAATCCATTGATCTCAAATATAAAAAAGATCTAGCCCGGACGGGTGTTCCTTGAGTGATCGAGCCTTCCGAAAAATATGTGTGCATTGTGGATTTAGCCTGGACGGGTAATCCGATTAGGGTCTGAATTTAGCATGGACTGGTAATTTAGATCTGAGTTCATTAAGGGTGTTTGTCGCTATAAGGGATTTAGCCTGGACTGGTAATCCCGAATTCACCTTATGAGTTTACGATACAGGGGATTTAGCCTGGACTGGTAATCCCGCCATAAGATGTGAGATTTACGAGAGTGCATACTTAAAATGATCATTCTTATGACTTGACAAATAATGGATAATCCATCGAGATTTTCTAGAAATTTAACGGGATTAATATGATGTATATAAATGAAATGATGAATGATGAGCTCATCTAAGACAAATTACATGGTGCATTATTATTCTGACTAACTTGTTGATTGAATGCATGTGATAGGGAAACTATTTCATTCTTATTGGTTTATTTGCTTAACATGGTTGTATGCTAATTAACTGGTAAGTTTACTTTCCATTTATTCGGGCTTACTAAGCATATAAATGCTTACCCCTCTCTTTTCCTTGTCTTATAGAGCTCGAGGACTCGTAAAGATTGGAAGACGGTTGAAAAGTCAACATACCATCAACTAGTCCAGCTTTGGTATATAGGCACTTTTATTTTGTTCAATGGTATGTATAGGGCTCTTGGTTTATTTTGTTAGATATGTCATTTGATTAGCCATAATGAAGACATGTAAAGATATACACATCTATTTGTATATGGCCATGGGAATTGGCTCATTGTGAAGTAGGCTATGACCTACAAATCTATGCATGTTTATGTTTACATGGGACGGCTTGACTATAATTGGCACTGAGTTATAAGAATGAGCCAATCTTAAATGTGTCAATGAGACATGGAAACCCTTAATACAAAAAAGAAATTAACCTAGCATGTATAAAACTGATGATATGAGGTTTACGCGCAATGAGGTTTATCAAGGTTATATGTAAGTGTATAATCTGGCTTTATTATGTATTAAGATAACCTATAAGTGTGATTGGTTGATAGAGGGTGGCCAAAGGCTTGGAAAATAGCCCTACAAGGTCCACATGAGTAGACACACGGGCGTGTGACTACGCCGTATGTGACACACGGATCACCCCCATGGGCGTGTGGTATGGCCGTGCATCTCCTGCACCTAAAATTTTAAGTCAGTTTCGAGCACGGGCTAGACACACGGGCATGTGTCTTGGCCGTGTACCCCTAAATGCATGCTGACTTCATAAATAAAGAGTTACACGAGCTGAGGACACGGGCATGTCCTAAACTACACGGGCGTGTGTGACCACACGGCCCTACCCACACAGGTGTGTGACTCACTAAAGCAAGAGAATTTATTAAGTTGTCCAAAGTTTATTGAATGTTCTTAGTTTTGTCCCGAACCACCCCGATGTAAGTTTTAGGCCTCGAAGGCCTATATAAGGGATGGTACGCATGTGTTTGAAAAGTTTTCATTTTGGGCAAAAATTTGGTGACCCTATTTTGTATGTTGGTGAAGGTTTAAGTCTGATAACGCCTCAAACCCTGTCCCAGCGTTGGATATGGGTGAAGGATGTTACAACTTCATCATCTGTCTCCAAATATGATGCATCACTGCTTGCAGCCGCAATAATATCTTCTTCAGCATTTATCGTTACCAGCCGACCTTCTGATACTAGCTTTAACTTCTGATGTAACGACGAAGGTACTGCTCCTACTGAATGTATCCAAGGTCTTCCTAACAAGCATTTGTATGTAGTTGGGCCAATCAACAAAGGTATTTCTATTCTCCCCATGACTCTTCTTTTTGTGCCGTCGAATGCTCGCACTATATTCTGACATCCCTTCATGTGTAAGCTATCCATAGGTAATCTATTTAATGTAGCCAAGGGTAATACATTCAATGCTGACCCATTGTCTATCAAGACTTCTAGCAATATGTACCATTTGCATCTGGTAGTAATGTGCAGAGCTTTAGTGGATCCCATACCTCCTGGTGGTATTTCGTCATCGTTGAAGAATATGAAATTATTCACACTTATGTTGTTAACCAGCCTATCTAGTTTATTAATAGAGATATCATTAGTCATGTACGTCTCGTTTAGCACTTTTGTTAATGCACTTCGGTGTACCTCTAAACTTAGGAGCAAAGCTAGTATAGATATGCGAGCCGATTGTTTATACGATTGTTCCACAACACTATACTCACTGTGCTTTAGAAATTTTAAGAATTCCTTAGCTTCCTCCTCTTTTACTGGTTCATTAATAGGCAACTCAGGTTCGACTACTTTTCCCTTCTTTTGTTCTACTGTCGGAGTTTTTCCTTTTACAGGTTCTGTTCGGGCATTTATTAAATCATAGCGTCTTCCACTACGCGTGTGAGAACCTACATCTTGATCCTCCTTTAAAACACTGGCTGAACTCTCCTTTCCTAGAACTGTCACATTACTATCGTAATTCCAGAGGACCCTTTTGCTATCCTTATAAGAGAAGAATACTGGTTTCTGGATTATGATCTTTGGTGTCATCTGAATTCCCCTTCATTTTTAGGACCCGAAATAATGACCACAGGATAATTGACTTTTGGGACCTTTATTTTTGATTCTGATGCACAGATACTCCCTTCCTCTTTAACTTCTTCACAGAATTCTATCTCTTTATTGCCCATCAGGCCCTGCACCAAAGATCTGAACCCCTCACATTCCTGAATTTCGTGCCCTTCTTCATGATGAAACTCACAGTAGTTCCCTATCTCTTCGTAACTCCCCTCTGGATTTGAAATAACTAACCCCCTTTTTGCTATCTCCTTCCAGACCCATCTCAAAAGAGTTTTTACTTCTGTAATATCTGCCTTGATCCTTCTCACTTATCACGTTTACCCTATTATCGGTATGATTGGGTAACAGATTTTCTGCACTAGGCACATCATCAAACTTTACAATGCCCATTTGAATAAATCTTTCAACTAACTTCTTAAAGGTAGTACAGTTTTCTATTGAATGCCCTGTGATCCCTGCATGGTACTCATATTGAGTGTTTGCATCGTACCACTTGGGGTATGGGAACTGTAATGGCTTTAAATAAAAAGGGGCCACCACATGCGCATCAAATAAACTTTGGTATAGCTCCTTATATGTCATTGGGATTGGCATAAATTGGAGTTTCTCAACGTTTTGCTTCGCACCAGATTCTTGTCTTGATGAGCCTTTTGGTTGGCTTACAGTAACTGATTTTGAATACCCCATATTTGTATTGTTCACCTCGTTTTCCTTTTTCCGTGGGGCTAACCTTTTGGTATTCTCCCCTGCCTCTATCCTTCTGCTTCTTATTGCATTCTCAATCATTTCTCCAGTCATTATTACGTCTGAAAACTTCTTGTGGTACTTCCCAGCATATGGGTGATGAATGGAGCATTTAGAGTATTAATAAAGAGCATCGTGGTTTCTTTTTCCAAGAGCGACGGTTGAACCTGGATGGCTGCCTCTCTCCATCTCTGTGCATATTGTCTGAAACTTTTATTCGGCTTTTTCTCCATATTCTGCAAGGTAATCCTGTCAGGAGTCATATTCGTCACATGGTTGTACTGCTTCATGAATGCTTGTGCTAGATCTCTCTATGAACCAATTCTATTATGACTTAGCTAATTGTACCATTTAGATGCTGCCCCCACCAAACTGTCTTGGAAGTAATGGATCAGTAGTTGATCGTTGTTAACATACCCAGTTATTCTTCTACAGAACATGGTAATATGAGCTTCAGGGCAACTAGTCCCATTATACTTCTCAAATTCTGACATTTTGAACTTGTAGGGAAGTACTAAGTGTGGGATCAAGCTCGGATCTTTAGCATCGATTCCATGATGACTATAGGCACTTTCTATTGCCCTGAAATTTTCCTCCAACCATTTACATCAGACCTCTGACTGCTTTTGCAATTCTATCTTTGTCCTTTCCTCTTCCACAACTTCATTCAAATCAGGAACCATTAGATTAATCGGGTTATTTCCTGGGTTAGAACCTGAGCTGACTTGATAGTTAATTAGCATTGAAACCCCAGTCTGGAATTGTTGGGGCTTGATTGTAACAGATGGCCTTCGTACGTGCATATTAGGTTGCGTTTGAACATTTTTTGGGGTGAAACTAGGGGGTAAAGAGGATCTTCAGTGACGGATGGCCTTTGCGTTTGCATCTCAGGTTGCATTTGAGCATTGTTAGGGTAAAACTAGGAGGATATTGAGGGTCTTCATTTCCCATGGGTTATTTTCCTTTAGCCTCCCCAGACAGCAGTTGGGTCAATTGAGTCATCATGTTTCTTTAGGACTCCAGCATTTGGTCCCTCATCTCCTGTTGAATCTTAGCTAGTTGCTCCTACATCTGTGCTTGCATTTGCTCTTGTATTTCCTTTTGCACTTGTTCCAACCTTTCTAATCTTTTGTCTATTGTTTTAGTTTTCCTTTTTGTATTGTAAGAGTGCGTACTTGGTGGGTTTTTATTGGTTTCCAGATTACTGAAATAATTTTTAATTAATTAGGCTCTTTTTGTGGACTTTAATGCATATGATGTAATGTTATGTAGATGGATGAAATGAATGCAAAAAAGGCATCGATTCTAATTCAATTCCATTTAGAAAACTTTACTAGAAAACAAAATTCTTTACATAAAACGGGCTACAAATAAGGCTTTGCGCTAATGCTCAAAGTTTTAATCTTCTTAAGTAGTGAAGCTAGTTCTTGCCCCCGGTTTGACTCCAATTCATACTTCATGCTCAGTACATCTGCCTGAACCGCCAAAGTTTGTAGATGATCAGCCACTTCTCGAATCTGGGCTACAGCTTTACCCATAATTTAGTCTCTATCTCTAATTTGATCCTGAGATCGATAGAGTTGCTCATTACACCATTCATTACTTACTTCAAGAAACTCAATCTGGAGCTCACTGTTTTGCAGCACAATTTCCAGTTCTTAAACCTTTCTCCTCAGTTCTTCAATCCTATCTAAGCTCACCTTTAGCTCAATTACAGAGTTGCGGTTACGATGTTGATTCAGTGATCTTTCTAACTCAACTGTTCTAGCCTTCAACTCGATCTTCTCATCTTGAGCTTCTGACAGACTCTTCTCTAGGGCCTCATTTCTTGTTTGAGCTTCTTGAAAATTTTTTTCCCACCGATCTGTTTTGATCTTTTCCTCTCGAATCTCTTGACGCCACTACTTTGAAGTTTTTCCCAACCCGACAGTTTTCATTAATAGGCGTAGCTTCTTATAATCTGTCTTCAAACTACCCAGATCTTCCTCGGCCTTATTTTTCCCTTTTCTTAGCTTATCGGCCTCCGACTTCTAAACATCCATGTCTAATTTCAAATTCATTTTTTCTTCCTCCAACTGTTCAATCCTCTTCCTAAGCTTAGAACTCTTCCTTTCGAAGTCTTGCCTTATAATCTCTAACTCTGATGGGACCACTTGCAAGTACTTCTCCATTGATTGAGCATCCTCTAAACTCGGCCCAGGGATATTAAAGTAATTTAATATAAAACATTATAAGTTATAATATAATAAAACATAAAAAGAAAACATGCATAGTTCATTTTATTTGACCGAATCTAATAAAAGAAAAAAAAAAGAGAAAGAACATGATATTCGGCCATTGGTGATCCAAATTCAAGGTTAGTTTGGTTTTGATTTTTGATAATTTTTACGTTTTTGAGATCTTTGCTTCAAATACTATTCGACCCATGCTCGAATTTCTAATTTTGGTGAATATTTTGAGTTATGTCGTTGATGAATATTTATATTTTGTGATGTTTGATGATAAATTATGAAAGATATGTTTTGGATTAATATGTTTTGTATTGGAGTTTTTGATGATTTTCAGTAATTAGGACTAAATTGTAAAAATAATAAATTGAGGGACTAAAATGTGAAATAGATGAAATATATGAAATATATGGACTAGTATGAGTATAAGGAAGATTCGACCAAACTATGTTGTTGTGAGAATTTGTGTATTTTGTGTTTTATGCAATTAGGATTAATTTGTAAAAGTATGAAATATTAGGGGTAAAATGGTAATTTTTCCATTTATGTGTTGTTGGATTAAATTAAATGAAATTGTGCTTGAATGAGATTGATTTGAAATTGTATAGATCAAGAACAAAAGAAATCAGACTTGGACTGGGGAAAAGCAAAAAAGTCAAATAGTCGATTTACATTGTTTGTCGATATCTGAGGTAAGTCTTTAAGCAATTAAACATCGTTTATCTTGAATGTAACTTAGTTTAAAATGCTGATTGGGAATTTATAGATTTATAAAAGAGCTAGCATAATATGTTTAAGCATAGAAATACTGTATTTGAGTTTAATTAGACTGAGTTATAACATTTGAAAGTCCGTATGAACTATATGGAATATCTGGAGTTTTTGTTATATGAATTGTGTATGAGACAGATTTATAATAGTGATATTCGGGCTTTGAGCCTAGCAAGCCTTGTGCTGGTGCATTTGATCGGGCTTTATGCCTAGCAGGCTTATTGCCAATGAATAAAATCAGACTTTGAGTCTAGCAGGCCTTGCGCTGGTGTGTGATTCAGGCTTATGCCTAGCTAGTTTTATGCCGATGATTTATTTTAAGCCTATGCCTATAAGACTTCATGTTGAGGTGGTAATTTAGTAAGTAAACTGAGCTAAATGACCATGTATATTTGGCCACATAGGTATGTACATATGTGATGTTATATTTGATCTTGTATATTCGGCCATATAGGTATGTATATATGTGATGTTATATTTGATCTTGTGTATTTGGCTAAATGAGTGATGTTGGTATATGAAGTTAAATTTTGTTTTGTGAGCTTGTGTAAATGTGTGGCAGTATATTTGAATGTATAATGATAAATGAAAATTTGTAAAATGTTAACCTTATAAGTATTCGGCCAAAGTGACAGTTATGTTAAACATGTGTGGTTATGGATTGAATAAGTTGAAATTAAATAAAACATTGATATAGTAAACTAGTTTAGTTTAAATTTTAAAGAGTTGAATATATCATTGAGTTGATATTTGCTTATGACTTACTAAGCTATAAAAGCTTACTCTGTGTATATGTGCGTTTCTGTTTTATAGATTTTGGATTCGAGTTACGAGCTGACTATCGATTGTCTTCGGTATTTTAATAAATGAACTTTCGAACCTATGGCAACTATAGGTTGGATTATGTTTTGGAATATTGTATTTTGGTATGTTTTTTTAATGGGAGCCATGGGAAAATGGCTTAATTTCTATGCTTGAGTTCGGTGTTGGTTAAATTATAGTTTAAGTCTATTTTGATTATCATGCCGTGTGCCATGGTTGATTATAAGTTGTGTTATGTGCTTGTATTCGGAGGTGGTATTGATGAATTGGCTATGTTATATATGTTTAATCTTGGCCTGAGTTTATATCGAAAGTGTATCCAAATTGTATGATGTTTCTGAAGCTTGTTATATGATTCGGCCATATGGTATTCAATGGTTGTTAATTGAGCTAAACTAGATCATGTGTTAGTTAGGTAAAAATCAAGACTTATGCATGGTGCGTATTTGATGTATATTTATGGACTAATTTAATGATATGAATGACACTTGATTTATTTGTTATGATAAATAAAACATATTGGGACTTAGATTCATATGAAGGAATTTAAATCGATGAAAAAGGACATGTGTACCTTGGTATTTGTTCATGATATGTTAGTTGAGTTCTTATTAGTTATTACATATATTTATGTGTGCTTATATTGTGGTTGGTATGTACATGTGTATGACTATACAAGATTGTTAGTTACTTGTAAGTTTACTAATAAGTGCAAAAGAACTAAGTTAGCCGAATAGATAAGGAAAATAAAAAAAAGGGTTTGATATTCAATTAATGAAATTGTTGATCTGTTATATGTTCTATATATATATACTTAAATTTTTAATTTGTTTGATATATGCTAAATTATGTTTTAATTATGTTACCAAATGAATGATATGAAGTTTAAGATTTGATATTTGAAATGATATGAGTATTGATGTGGTTATATTACTGAATTGTAAAATGTAATGCATAGTGGTATGAATTGTGATATGATCGGTATCGCCTCATAACTTTAATCTGGCGACAGATATAGGTTATGGGTGTTACATGCAATGTTATGCAAAATACAACCAAAACAAAACGCAACAATTCAGTATCATATATAGATGATAAAATTCAAAGAAAACACAACAAAGATAATCAAAACACCTATCTGGGTAACTGCTAAGGTTCAGCATAGTTCTACCTAAGGTAGGTTCTTAGGGTTCACTATATATGGTTCAGTTCTAAAGAAAGGGTACCTGAACCAGCAGATTCCTCAATTCTCACCCATTATAGGCTCATTGGATCGAGTTCAGTTCAGGGGAATATATTTCCCTATGGCCATGCGAAGATGAAAATTTCACGAAGACATAGGTACAGATGTATTCTGGAAGTAATCCACTAGCCCATGCGGAGGTGAAAACCTCACGAAGGCATAATTTCTCACTCCCACTTAAAAGGTGTAACCACAACGATCATGCAATGTAATGCATGGGTATTCTACGAGATTTAAACAGTAGCAATTAGAGAGATCACAAACAAATGCAACAAAAGAATCATGATTTTTCAAATCAAATTTTCAATTTTTGACAAAAGGATAGAAAATAATCAATTTTACGGCTTGACTCTCTTATTGGTCCCCAGTGGAGTCGCCAAGTTGTCGAAACTATTTTTTTATTTGAAAAGGGGGATCGACTTTAAAACGAATTATGGAGTTGCCACCAATCCTTTTTATTTATGTGTGATCGGATCACCTAATAGAGCATTTCATTTTAAAATATCCATTTTGGCCTTCGAAATTCAAGAAAACGGGTTCAGGAGTCGGTTACGTACGAGGAAGGATTAGCACCATCGCAACGTCCAAAATTGGTACCTAATTAATTGATTAATGTCCTAATGTCAAAATTTTGAAAAGATTTTTAAATATAATTTCTAAAAAATTTGAATAACTTGAATTAAATGTTAAGATTCTCTTGTTCCAAGGAAATAAAATATCATATCCAGCACATTAGGACATGACCTTTTAAACTCTTGGAATTAAGATCATCTCTTGATTTTCGAAACTCATGCGTTGAAAACTCAAAAGGGATATTTGGCTGTTTGGTCGAACGAAAAATCAAAACCCAGCATGTTAGGGCATGATTTCTCGAATTTCCAAACACAAAGTATTGCTTTGTTTTTTTTTTATTTAAGAAAACATAGACGAAATTTCGAAAGTATATTTAGTTATTCGGTCAAACAGAAAATTGAAACCCAACACGTTAAGGCACGATTTCTCAAATCACCAAACACGAAATATTACTTTGTTTTGAGAAGTTTTTAAATAGGAGCGATTATAAAACGATGAAATACAATTATTCGGTTTGTTTGAAGTAAAATGGAATGACCAATTTTGGACCAATAAGTTGAAAATTTCAATTATAATGCGACATTCGTGAATGAAAGGTGAAATCATAAACATGGAACAATATACATGAATAAAATACTCTACAAATGAATGAAAATAGTATAAACATAAAAAAAGAACAAATTAAGATACAAACAATAGCAATGAGCTCACATCCTATTTTGAAAAACTTACATTAATAATAAAAAAATAATGAAAACTAAAAAAAGGCTAACTAAAAACAGATTAGAATAAAATATAACAAGTTTCTAAAATAAAAGATTAAAATTAAAATAATAATACAACAGACTAATAAACAATATGAAACAATATGAAAACCAAAAATGACACATAATATACAAAATAATATGAAAACCAAGAGTCAATGTGATATAAAACAATTTAAAAACTATTAAATATATGAAAACTTACAAATGAACAACACATGCTAGGGTTTGAAATAGTTTACATGTATAAAAATAATGAAACTAATAATTTATGAATGATTATTAAAATAGATATTATGTAAGAAGAAATTTGAAATAAATAATATACAAAATAATTTCAAATAAAACATATTGATTTAACTGATGATATATATGAAAATGAAAACTTAATATAAATAATGTATATACAAAGATGCTAATAGATGAAAGTGTTTAAAATAAATAAAATATACAATTTAAGATAAGGCCCTTAAAAGAAACAAATTATATACATAAATAAATTTAAAAGAAAAAAATATATATACATAAATAGATTTAAAAGAAAATATTTACATAAAATAATATGAAATCAATAATGTGTACTTAGAGTAAAAATAATTTAATATAAGTTATGTATATGTATGTATAATAGTATTGGGTTAAATATAATATAAATCTTTAAACGTAGGAATATATATAAAAGAAAATTTTAAATAAATAAATTGTAAAAAAAAATAAATGAAAGTATAAAATAACAAACTAGGACCATGCTATGTTAAAAGATTAATAACAAATAGATTTTAAAAATAAAAGAATTACAAAGAAAAAAAACATAAGCTGAAATAAAAAAAAAACTCAATTGAAATAAAAATAAAACCAAAGAGACAATTTATAAATAAATAAAGTAATAAAATAGAATTAAGGATTAAAGCACAACGAGCGCTAATGTCCGAGGATTAAAAAAACAAATGTCCCAAATTCAAAAACGCAACGTTTAGGCGTGGATCAAGTTGAATTAGCACACAAATTTTTGGGGGAAAATTAAAAAACAAAGAAAATCTGAAGCAGGCCTAATTAAATGCCAACACGAAAGGGAAGGATTAATATCACAAATAACCTTCAAAGACCAAAACACGCGGATCTGGCCGTGTCTAGGTCGGGTCCTCGGGTCATGACGCTTGTGCGACACCGTTTTGAGCCACTGGAATAAGCTTCAAACAGTACCGTTTCACCTCTTTTATAACAAAAAAACCCCCTAAAACACACATGAAATGAAGAAAATAAAAACAACCTAACTCTCTTCTCTGTTCGGCCGACCCAACAGTCCCTTATTTGGACGCCCTTACACCACTATAAGCGGTGGTTGGTGACACGCAGAGGTGCCATGAAGGACCAATCCTCGAGGGTTGCTCACTTCGGCTTCGAAATCCCATCCTTACTTTGATTGTGATGAAGAAGATGGGCTCCGATCACTAAGGTAAATCCCTCCCTTTTGTTTTTATTTTCACATGCAACAAGATAAAAAATTAAAGGAGAAAAACGAAAGGAAAAAAGTAGCCATATTTGAAATCACCTTCAAAAGATCTTGTTTGAATTGATTTTGTTTGTGTGCCTTTTTCGTATTCAGTATACGTAAAAACTTTACACCGATTCTCTGGCTTTTTATAGTCGATTTACAAAATAAAAGAAAAAATATAAATCACGATTTTTTTGCTATACATTTGTTGGCCTATTTTCTGTTATTGGTACTGTTTTTGCTGCTTCTTCTCTCAGGTTCTAAGGCCGTACGGAGATGCATGTGGTGGCGCGCATAGGGTGAGGGCGAGGGCGGCCGTACGAAGCTGTTGGTTGTGGCTCAGGGGGTGACCTAAGGTTTTTGCTGAAAATTGGATTGGTGTTTTGGGCCTGGGGTATTTTGGGCTATTTGGGTTAGTCTAGGTCAATAGATTTGGGCTTTATTTTGGGTTTCAATTTGGGTTTCGGGTTTGGGCCATTGTTTGTAATGATGGACTTATGGATTTTTATTATTTTGGTTTTATTAATTTTTTCTTTTCTATAACGGGCCCGGGCATATTGGGCCTTCTACACAATTAGGCCTTAAAAGTTTCTTTTCTCTCTCCTAGAGTTTCCATGTGTTTTAGGTTGAAGATGACATAAAATAAGATGATTTCTTTTATCATCTTTTTAATTAATTAAGTATTTTAGTATTTCCAATTTAGTACTTGCCCTTTTTCTATATTTCCATGGATGAGTCATCAAGAAAAATCTACATACTTTCCTTAATGGTCTAATTACCATATAAGGACCTTAAGTTTTGAATTTCATAACTATTTGATCCTTATAACTACTAGAATTCAACTTTCACTTTTTATGCGATTTAGTCCTTCTCGTAATTAAGCACTAAATCGATAAAATTTTTGTATCAAAATTTTTACACGACATGCCTATTATAATACAGACCATATAATAAAATAAAAATATATCATATTTTTTAGTAAAATTTGTAATCTCGAAACTACCATTTCAATTTTACTGAAAAATGTACTGGTACATTTACAACTTCAATTTTTTGTTTCTTAATAATATATTTGTAAAAAGAAAAAATATAACCCCGACGGTCAATCTTGATAACCTTGACAATTTTTTCTTTTTTAAAAAATACTTGTTGATAACATATAAATAAATATTTATTTATTTCTAACTTCAACACGTCTTTCTAATTTCAGCATTTTTTTAAAGTTTAAGTATGTGGTTTACTATATTAAGAAGTTGAAGTTATTATTATTATTATTATTATTATTATTATTATTTTTGATAATTTATAACAATTGAATATGCGACTTATTATATAAAAATTTTTTATATAACATAATTAGAAAAATCATTTTTTAACTTTAGAAATGGTTTAAGTGGTTTTATATTTCAAGCTATATTAACAATATATTAATAAAATTTAAATATTTTCACAATTTTAAGTTAATATGCTTTTGAATATGTTCATGTATTACATTCAATCTTCATACCTTTTAAAATAATTCAAATATTTGTTAATAGTAAACATCATTTAAAAATATTATTAATATTCTCTTGGGTAATTTTGTAGCATAATATTACATTATTAGAAATGTATTAAGTGAACTAAATAAATTAATATAATTTTCTCAAGATTTTAATTAAATAAATTTCCTAATAATAAGAATCACGTTGCTTTAAAATAATAATATGTTACATTTTACTTTTTTGGCTTCATATTTGTTAGTGTCTCTAGCAACCCTTCACGCGTGATGAGTAGTCAGTAGTCAGATCTAAGCAGTGGTTGGCATAATCAGCGAGATTATGGCGGCTGGTAAAATAGCAAAGCTGGCACCGATGCTCTTAAATCTTAACCTGATCGACCACTGGATAATATATATTGAGCTATATATGAGCTGTAGTCCAACTTGTGAGTATAAATGGCGTCACAACAATTAAAAAAGAAAATCGAATTATGTATTGCTAGGATAAGCTGTGGTTTCTTTAAATTAATTTTAAACTTCTAAAGCCCTAACTCTTTTTTTACCTTTTTTATTCTTTTGTGATTTTTTTATCACATCATTTAGTTTTGTCTTTGCAACTTAAGTCAAATTTCCTACTTTAGATGGTCTTACATAAACCCTTTTTTTATGCGAAGCCACAGTTTTCTAGGTAGTGGGCGGTTTTAAAATAGTTAGTTGATATTGTTTAATGAAATTTAAAGTTGATATCATTCTTACTCCAACAATTTTGACCTTTAGATTATCCATGACGTAGGATTAATAAAAAATATGTGCAGTTAAACCCTAAAAAAGAATGCATGATGTAATAAGAAACGAAAAGGCGGTGATATATAGGCCAAAATGATGCAAGTATCCATGCCAAACCAAATTGACAAACTTCTCTTATTTTCAATAGTTAACGTTACTGATTACACTAACTTCCTACTCAACATTCAGTATTAGTAGTTTTATCATATTTAAAAACTTATGTTATACCAAAATAATAAATTTTAATGTAGGTTTATAATTTAATTTTCTTTTCTTTTTTAACTAAAAGCCATAATGATTCATTTGGTCCTCCAAGTTTATAAAAAAAGTCTTTTTAATCATCTATTTTGGAATGATTTAACAAACAATACAAGTTTAAGGGCTAAAATAAATTAAAAATTAAATGAAGTGTTAAAATAAATTTTTTTATAAATTTGAAGGGCCAAATAAATTATTATGCCTAAGTTAAAAAAAGAACATACAGGAAGAAAAAAAAGTTCCATGAGTGAGAGTGAGTAACAAACACATTCTTTGATTCTTATGAGGGTGGGTAGGTCACAAAAAAATTGAGATTACAAGAGGAGGACCCTCGTGATAATGAAGATATGACCCTTGACAATGAAGGTTATATGGGTGCATCTTTTAAGGATAAGTTGCTTAACATGTTAGCCAAAGCCAAGAGGAAGAGTGTTTTGATGGAGGATGATGTTATCGTCCTGTTAGATGATGTTCTTAGCAACTTTGTGGAGGCAATCCTTTCGATTAAGTTATCAAAAAGAGTGCATATTTTGATGGAATGGAGCATGGCTAAGACTATGATTGTTATCGTTATTGGTAGGAATATTAGTTTCAATGCCCTCTTATTCGAAACTTATGGCATCTAGAATTCGGAGTAGATGTTTTAATTAATTGATTAAAAAACTATTACTACATGGCCAAATTCCAATCCCAAGATGATTACATGAAGATTTTGGCGAGGAATCCTTAGGTTGTCCCTTTTTGACAATTTTTGAACAAAACTAATAATAACCATCAAATCAACGATCGAAAAACAACCATAACTCTCCTTTAGTCGAATAAAACTTAACTACGAATATTGTAAAACTCCTAACTCGGTCCAATCGTCGAACCTGAGCTACAAGATGTTACGATAGACAACAAAACATATAACATTCGTATATACGTTTAAACTTACAAGATTTCGTATAAACACTTCACTCAATCATGTTTCATAGTGTTCATAGTCAAATAAGGTCTCAAATGGACTTACAAAAAGCCTAAAAACCAACCTAAAAACATGCAAGGACTTAATTGTAAAATAAGGATCACATAGCCATGTAGTCAGACCGTTGTAAACTCTAATTTATATAGGTTTTTTCTAGTAGTGTTTACCACCTTTTTACTTAAAAATAATACTAGTATTTGTTGATTAATTTAGTGAATTTTTCTTAAACCTCGATAATGGGAATGAATTTATAAAATATGCAAATTTGTGCTTTATTACATGAATTTTGTGCATAAATTAAATTATTTCATGTCATTTATTAATGTGTTATATTTTATTGTGCAGTGGGACCATGAAATTGACTTAATAAAGAACTTATTATAAAGTTGCATGAACATAAGCTATTTATTTCCTATGTTGGACAGCAAAACCATCCTAAATGGGTCAACAAGGTGTTATTTTGACCTATTTAAAATGATGCTACATGGTAGACAAATCTGATTATTTAGTGGGTCACAGAACCGTCTAATAAGGGGAGAGTCAAGCCCAAATTCGGCACAAGCATGTTGGCTACCCAAAAATTTGTTTTGGGATCTTTACTGGAGGTCCTTACATTTGGAGAATCATTGGTAATCAGCACACAAAGATTGCCCTTGAAACCATCCAACCCATGCCTAAATTTAGCATGATTCTATGCTCAAATAAATGAACCATCATCCACCTTCCATAAAATGTGGCCAGCCAAGCAATGGAGAAAACTAAGGGATTCCAATCCCTATTTTCAGTAAACTCTACCATCTACTTCAAGTATAAATACCCCTACTCATTCTCCATTTCAATCATCTCTCATTCTTCTCATCTCTCAATCATCATTCATTCTCTCATTCCCTCTTTTCATTTCCACGCATAGCATCCCATATTTTTTTTCTTAGCCAAAAAACTTAATAAGATTATCTCTTGGACGACCACCTTGAGGAGCTATTAGTAAAAGAGCAACAAAAGGTGTAACAACCTGATTTTTCAGTGGTATCGGAAACAATGGTTCGAGTCCACCAAATTCGGTGAGTAAGTTTATAAATATTAATAATATTTACGAGTCAAATATGATTTTAAAAAGGTTTTGAATTGGTAATTTGTGTTTTATAATGATTTATTAGGTCAAGTGGTTTTAAAAAATGAGGTATCAGGACCTCGATTCTATAAACCTAGCCATAAATATTTTTATAAATTTACGGAGTGTCATTAAGGTGGTCTTAAAGTTTCGTTGAAAAATTTTAACGCTTCGATAGTTAATTAATTAAAAAGGATTAAACTGAAAAACTTGCAAAACTTGCTAATTATAATATTTAAGTGATTAAATGGTTTGATTAATAAATGAGGGAGGACTTAAGAACTAAATAAACCAAAATTAAAAGGTGAGGCGGCATATGAAGGAAAAATAATAAAATAAAATGATTCAATGGCAAAAATGGTAATTTTGATGAAATTAAAAATAAAATAAATTGAATTTAAAGGTTTTCTAGACAATTTTTTCTCCAATTTTTAGCCACAAACAGCCATGGGAGATAAATTAAGCTGGCTTTTCATACTTTTGCTTTATGTGAGTTCAATTTTTACTAGTTTCTTATAATTTTTATGTTTTTGATGTTGTTACAATTAGGTCAAACTAAACTATACCTTTGTTTTTGATTTTATTAAAAAAGTTCGGAAGTTTCCATTAATAAATATTGGATTTTTTTTATGAAAAACATGAATTTAGAGCTTTAATTACGTTGTATGATGATTTTATAAAGTGATGTTGTTAAATATTGATTTTAGGATTAAATTGTGAAAATGTTAAAATTTAGGGTTTGATAGTGAATTTTGGGTTTATTAGAGGCTGTATGAAGGCCTAGAATATATGGATAAATTATTGATTGAAAAATTAGTTAAATTGATAGATTAACTAATTAAGGGATTAAATTGCAAAAATTGTAAAAGTTGGGGTAATTGTGTAAATTTAAAAAGTAAAAGGGTATTAATTGTAAAGTGAATTGGAAATGAAATATATACTAATAAGTGAGTAATTTTATATTCTAGATCAAGATCCCGTAGATATTCGTGAAAAAGAAAAAATAACAAAATAGTCCCTGAGCTTCTACAATTACTACAATTCAATCCAGGTAAGTTATTGTAGTAATTTTATATTTCCAACAATAAAATTTTATATTTTTATAAATTTGATGAACAATATTATGCATTTATTTTATTGTTGGAAGTGAGTTATTGTTGGAAATATAATATTAAATTGGATATTTGGTTTGAATGGAACGCGAGATTTGAGTACGTTTGTATTTTGGTGCATGATGGTATTGAAAGGACAACGACATTTTTCCCAAGTAAACCAGGGTTTAGCATTTGTTGCGAACTCTTGTGTTTTTGTAACAACCCATTTTTAGTCATTCAGAACAGTGGTTTTTGGATCATAAATCTAAAGTCAAAATATTTATTTATTATTATTTTAATGTTTACAGCATGAAAATATGATTATGTGAAAATTTCGTTAAGAAATTTTATCGTTTGCTTACTTAATTTGATAAAAAAGACTAAATCACGTAAAGTGCAAAAGTGATGTTCTAATAGCTAAAGATGTCTAATAGCTATAAAACTTTAAAATAGAGGCCCTTATGTGGTAAATAGCCCATTAATTAGATAATGGATGATAATGACATGACATTATTGAAATTTTGAATTAGTAATAAGGTTAATTTTGGTATTTAGTAAATAAGGTTAATTAAAATAAAACAAAAACACAAATTTGATTCATTCATCTTCCTTAGCCAATTTTAACATGAAGAATAGCCATTTTAGGGCTTGAAATTTGGCCAAGCTTATTTAGCTCTTTAAGGTATGATTTTGTCTCGTTTTTAATGATTTCTATGTTTTTGAGATCGTTGGAGCTTAGTCTAGTTAGCCCAGGGACTTTTGCAAAACTGTTAAAGGTTTAGGGTTTTTCCATTGATGAATGTTGGTGTGTTTTGATATTTAATGGTAGAAAATGCATGCTTGTTGTTAGATAAATAACATTTATAAAGTGATTTTTAATGAAAAGTCCAATTAGGGATTAAATTGTGAAATGTGTAATTTTTGTGGTTAAATTATGAAATAAATGAAAAATATGGACTGTTAGGGACCTAATTGAAATTCAGATAGCATGGGTTTTGGTTGAATTGCATGAATTTGTAATTTTATGAAATAAGGACTAAATTGAAAAAATGTTGAAATGTTAGGGGCAAAAGTGTAAATTTTCTTTAATGTGTATTTTGGACTAAATTGAATAGAGTGATAATTAAATAAGCTAATTTTGATATATTTAGATCAAGAAAGGTGAAATACGAATTTAGATCGGGAAAAGAACAAGATTTCAGATTAATCGACTTATTGTGCCGTTTTTGTATTTGAGGTAAGTTCGTATGTAATAAACATTATTATATTTGTGTTTTAAATACTTTGATATTGCATAAATTGTGAGTACGACTCTATGAACATGTTCGAATATGATTCAGCAAGTGAGAAATCCCGGTTGAACCTTAGGAATAGATTAGGATACGAATGACATGTCATTAGGGGTTATGTGATTTGGGTGCTGGTCCGTACATCCTATCAGTGGCTAAGTTATCCGGCATGTGTTGTGGATACTTGTCAGTTTATGTGAGCAGCATCGTGTAGCTTCGTCATGACTGTCAACTAGTGTAAGCAGACCTGTTGATAGCTCGAGTGTGAGCATCATATGTTATACGAGATTGAATAGCTTCGGCTATATTTGAGGCACTTAGGG
Source organism: Gossypium hirsutum (assembly GCF_007990345.1). Taxonomy (NCBI): domain Eukaryota; kingdom Viridiplantae; phylum Streptophyta; class Magnoliopsida; order Malvales; family Malvaceae; genus Gossypium; species Gossypium hirsutum. The sequence continues at coordinate 44,477,295 of NC_053427.1, forward strand.
TGTAAGATTCTTGAGTATCTGATAGTATTCCGAATGGTTCAACGAGTGTATATGTCAGAGATGTGGTTGAGTGTAAGTTTGATACGAGATCGTACAGGTATGTACACGAACCGTATGAGCTTTGAATCGAAGAAAACTGTCAATTTTACATCAAATCTTATGAGTGAATATGTGAAAGGTTTGTTAGCTAATATGAGTTATATGTAGAAATATTCAATGTAACAGCCCATTTTTCACTAAAATCGAAATAGTGGTTTCGAGACCACAAATTCAACCAAAAAATATGATTTATTTTTATTTTATTATACAGTCCGTAATATGGTAGATATGTCGTGTGAAAATTTTGATATGAAAATTTTATCGATTTAGTGCTTAATTACAAGAAGGACTAAATCGCATAAAATGCGAAAGTTGAATTCTAGTAGCTATAAGGATCAAATAGCTATGGAATTCAAAACTAGATGTCCTTATATGGTAATTAGACCATTAAAAAAAGTATGTAGATTTTTCTTGGTGATTCATCAATAGAATTATAGAAAAAGGGCAAGGACTAAATTGGAAATACTAAAATACTTAATTAATTAAAAAGATGGTAAAAGAAATCATCTTATTTTATGTAATCTTCAACCTAAAAACACATGGAAACCGTAGGAGAGAGAAAAGAAACTTTCAAGTTTTAATTGGATCCGGACAACACTAATTCGAGGTTAGATCGAGGAAAAGAAAAGATTTCGGATTAGTAGACTTTTAAGCGAACAAGTGTCGAGTGCTCGGAAGTTCATGAAGGTTAGAAGATTATTAGAGGACCGTCACACAATAAACTAGCATTTTGGGTATACATAGTAGAAATCATTTTGGTATAATGGCATGTATAGGACAACTTAGCCAATAGTGGCTTGAAAATGATGTTTTGTAACCTAGCCATTGGAATGGATAGTAATGGTTTATTTTGGCATGATTAAGTAGGTTATGATGTTATATTCATGTGTGATATGTTATGTATATTTGATCGAATTATGCTAATGCCTAAGTTATTTCAAGGTAAGTTTATAAACACATATGCATGTAGTGATATGCTTTGTTGAATGATGAGGATTTCCCAATTTGAATACTTGAATTGGTTGACTTTGGATGTGTATTTCAAGTGTAGGTCTCAGGTGAAAATTTGGGTGAGAAATGGAGCTAGAAATGGCTTCATTTTGTCTACACGGGTGTGTGTCTAAGCTGTGTGTGACACATGGCCTGGTAACACGGGCATGTGGTTAGGTCATGTGTCCACTGCACATTACTTTTGAGAAACAGAATGCTCAGAATTAGGCACACAGGCAGAGACACGGGTGTGTGTCTCAGCCGTGTGTGCCATACGGCCTAGAACATAGGCGTGTGTCTTGGCCGTGTGAAACCCACACCTAATTTCGAATTGGATTACTTAACCACATGGCCTAGCACACAAGCGTGTGGCATGGCCGTGTGTGCAAGTCAGAAAGTTACACGGGGTCGAACATGGCCTCCAACACAGGCGTGTCCCAGGGTCACACGGGCGTTCCCTTGGACGACATGGGTGTGTAAGCCTTGCACCTTGGAAAAATTTTAAAAAGTCGCGAAAAATTCTTAGAAGTCCCGATTAAGTCCCGATTCAATTTTAATGCTTGTATTGGGCCTCGAGGGCCTGATCAAGGGACGTTATGGATGATCTCGATAAATGAATAGTAATTTATGTAGTTTAATGGAAAAATGTTTTGATTGTTCTAGTAGTGCTCCGAAATCTTGTTCCGGCGATGGACATGGGTTAGGGGTGTTACATTCAATTGGTTGAATTGTATATTTGTGGTTAATTAAATTTATTATTATACGAACTTACTAAGCTTTATAGCTTACTTTATTTATTTTCTGTGTTTTATAGTGAAATCAAAACTAGCTCGGATTCGAGAATCATCGGAGACTTCATCACACTATCTAACTATCATTTTGTTATTTTTAAAATTAAGTATTTTGGTATATGACAGGTATAAGATTATGGTCATTTTTTTATATATAGTTTGGCAAAGAATTTAGCCATTTGAATTGGCTTGTAAATGTCTAAAGTTTGGTTTTGTATATAGCCATGAGAATTGGCTTAATTTGGTTGTGTATACATATGTGTAAATGGCTTTGGTTAGGTGTTTAAATATGGTTATGTTATGCTTATTAATATTTGGTAACTATAGGTATTAAACGGTTGAGAATTGAATTTAGTATGCTTGTGAGATTATGTTAAATGATGCAAAATTGAGAGTGTTCATATTGATGATTTGAGATTATGAGTTTTTGGTATGAAATTGAAATGACATATTGTGGTATTGTTGTGATATTTATTGGTTGGCATTGAAATGGTATAATTTATGCTTGGTTGAGAGTAGATGAATGCCTATATATGCCATGTTTTGATGTTAAATGAACTGTTTTAGGTATGTGCAAAGTTGGGTGGCAAATTGGCTTGGTAAATAGCCTATTTTTGTCCACACGAGTAGAGACACGGGCGTGTGTCTTAGGCGTGTGTGACACACAGTTATGTTACACGGCCGTGTGTCCCCTAGTGTCAAAATAGAAATCAAGTCAATATGCTCCACATGGCTCAGCACACGGGCATGTGACTTGGCCATGTGGCATAAGTCAGTATACCCTACAGGTTTGGCATAGCTGAGCACATAGCCCATCACACAGATGTGTGGCCATTTTTAGGGCACACAGGCATGTGTGTTTTTCATGTGACCCAAGTTAACGAGTTATACAGGGTCGGACACTGGCTGGGACACGGTCATGTGATCCCATTTCGAGTGTCCACACGGCTTGTAACACGGACGTGTTTGGCCGTGTGAGGCACACGGCTGGGGCACACAAGCGTGTATCCCCTGTAGTTGAAAAAATTCTTTAAGTTTCGTAAAAATCTTTTGAGTTATCGGTTTAGTCTCGAACTACCCCGAATGCATGTTCCTCGTAGGCTCGTGTTAGGGACAATATGATTGATGTTGAATGATGATTACATGAAATTGAAATTTGTATGTGAAATGTAAGTTTGTTTGTGTTATAAGTCTGGTAATACTCTGTAACCCTATTTTGGCGTTGAATACGGGTGAGGGGTGTTACAATTTTACTTTCTGTTCAGCTCTTACGTATTTGGGAAGACCAGCTCTTAAGAGCTTCTGTTGACGATGTACTCTTATTCGTACGTTCTTCGAATGAAATATTTCGGTAGAGTGATTTATTTAATGAATTTGAAATACATGTTATGTATTTTTGTATTGATTTGAATACGAAAGTATTTATCAATTGAAGTTGTGAATGACAGGGAGTTGACATGAATGATTTTATTTATTTGACTTATTATAATAGGTTCGGTAATATTTATGTTTAATTCGTCAAACTTACTAAGCTTCATTAAGCTTATATGTGTTGTTTAATGTCTTTGTAGATTTTCGGAAGGTTGGACGATCGGATCAGCACTTAAGTCGCACTATCCAGCTTATCTCGGTAGTTATTGAAACATTAAATACGGTTTATATCGCATGTATAGGCTTTTGTTCGATTTTGGTTAAAATTTAGCTTATATAAATATTATGAATAATATTTTGTTTATATAACCAACATACACATTGATATGAAATTAATGTATGAGTGTGATGTTAGTATAAGTGATATATGTATGTATATAATTGAGTTAAAGTGAACTTTGGTAACTTGGTTAGATAGGTTAATTGGGTAAGTTTGGATACTTGGATAACATTTTTCTGAGTTGTCATTTGAAGTATCTAAGGTTTTATTAATTGTATGTGGTGATAATACATGTTTAGGACTTGGTTTTAGCTTGTGTTAAATGCCTTGTTATGGCTTCTTGATGTGCAAATTGTTGAGGCTAGGTTGGTATCAATTTGGGTGAGAAATGTGGCCTAGAAAATGGCCTATTTTTATCCACGCGAGTAGAGACACACGGCTAGAAGACACGGTCGTGTGTCCCTTGTATCTTTTAGGAATGCAAGTCAATGTGCTCACACATTCTAGCACACGGGCGTGTGACTTGGCCGTGTGACCCAATTTAGAGAGTTACACGGGTATAGACACGGGCTGAGACACAAGTATGTGTCCCAATTTCGATTGCCCACACGGCCTGAGACACGAGCATGTCTCCTAACTGTGTGAGTCACACGGCTATGTGACCCCTGGACTGTTGAAAATTTTTAATATTTCTAAAAAATTCTTTGAGTTTTTGATTTAGTCCCAATTTGTGTCTAATATGTATTTCGGGTCTTGAGGGCTCATTTAAAGGACAATATATATATGATTTTGATTGGTTTTATTATGAGTATTTATATGTAAAGAAATGTTTGAAGTTTCTGTCTGATTGATTTGTAAACCTCGGTAATGCTCTGTTAGCTTGTTCCAGCAACAAAAACAGTTTAGGGGTGTTGCATTTAGTGGTATCAGAGCTACGATTTAGTCGATTCTCGGACTGAACGTAGCGTATGAAATATTTAGAATTACATGTCATATAAATATCTATGATGTGTATGATCCGATGATCATATCTAACATTCGTTTTCTTATAAATTGTAAAGATGTCAGACAAATCTAAACGGGCTGACAATGATGAAGTTAACAGTAAAGTACCGACTTCTGAACATGGGATGAGTAGTAATGTCCCGATTCCTTCGGCTCAAGAACGTGAACTTAAAAATATGTTCTTTGGGTATATGAACCAGTGGTTCAGTGAGTTTATGCAAGAAGGAAATCTGGCCCAGCAACCTCCAGCCCCTATTGTACCACCTGTTGTACCTTCGGTTGCAACTCCACCTCCTCTAGTGATTGAACCTAATAAACGTACTCCAATTGAGAAACTTAGAGTGTGTGGTGCTAAAGAATTTCGAGGTAGATCAGAGGATGATCCGATTAAAGTTGAGTACTGGCTTCAAAATATAATAAGGGTTTTAGAAGAAATGGCTTGCTCTCCTAATGATTTTCTTAGATGTGTTGTTTTGTTATTAAAAGAAGAAGCGTATAGCTGGTGGTCGACAATAGTAGCTGTGGTACCAAAGGAGAAAATTTCTTGGAAATTTTTTTAGACTGAGTTTAAAAAGAAATATTTCAGAAAAAGCTATTTGGACAAGAAAAAGAGAAAATTTCTTAAGTTACATCAGGGAAATAGATCAATAGCTGAATATGAGAGAGAATTTCTTTATTTCAATAAATATGCTCGAGAAATTGTGCCTACTAAAAAAGAAATGTGTATTCGGTTTGAAGATGGTCTGAATGATGAAATTCGGATGATGATCGGAGGTAATGAAAATATGAGAATTTGTTGCTTCGTCTAGTCGTGCACAAAAAATGGAAGAAATGTACAACCGTAAGATACGACGGGATAGGCAAAATCAAGAATTTCACAAGAGAGCTTCTTTCAAGTCATTTTCGGCATCACCGGCGAAAAAGACTAAAAATGATTTTAGCCGAGCTACCTCAGTGCCTGAACGTTCGAATAAAAATAAGACAATTCAACATGATTTTAGGGTACCTACTAGAACAACTGATATTGTAGGTAGTGTACAAAATACTCCAAAGCCTAAATGTAGATATTACGGGAAATATCACCTTGGTGAGTGTAGAGGAAAAACAGGAGCCTGTTATAGATGTGGATCAACTAATTATTTTATTCGCAATTGTCCTAAATATCCAAAAGAGGATAAAGATAAAAAAGAAAAGAAAATGTGTACCTCTTAGAAAAGTAGACGTTCAGGTCAGAATAGTGCTACCAGGAAGACTGGTTCGGGAATGAAAGACATTGTTGTTCGGTCAGAGGCTAAAGCACCTACTGACATCTATACCATTCGAGCTAGAGGGGAAGTTACTACTCTAGATGTGATTGCTGGTATATTCTATCTCTTTGATGTTACTGTGTATGTATTGTTAACCCTAGGTCAACTCATTCTCATATTTCCACTACATTAGTAATAGAAAAGAAGTTGCCTGTTGAATCTACTGATTATGATATTCAAGTTACTAATCCACTAGGTCAAAGTGTGATAGTTAATTTAGTTTGTCGTAATCGTCCACTGAAAGTTAAGGGTTATGAATTCCCTATTGATTTGATGTTGTTACCCTTCCAAGAAATTGATGTTATCCTAGGTATGGAATTGTTATCTTTGCATGATGCTAAAGTAACTGTAGACAAAAAAGAATTGATTTGAAATGTCAAACAGGAGAGATGATTTCAGTTAAGTCTAAGGATTCGAAAGATGTCGTTAGAATTATTTTAACTTTTTTTACTCAGAGATTGATACGAAAAGGTAGTGAAGCATTTCTAGCACATATCATTGATACCCGAGATTCAGAATCGAAGCTAGATCAGTGACCAGTTGTTAGTGAATTCATTGATGTATTTCCTAAAGAATTGTCAGGTTTACCTCCTGATTGTGAAGTTGAGTTTGTGACTGATTTGATTCCTGGAATTGCTCCGATATCAATATCACCGTACCGTATAGCACCAGCTGAACTAAAAGAATTGAAAGTACAATTGCAAGAGTTATTAGACTGAGGGTTTATTAGACCGAGCATGTCTCCTTAGGGTGCAGTTGTTTTGTTTGTGGAAAAGAAAAACGGTTCTTTGAGATTGTGTATAGACTACATACAGTTGAACAGAGTCACAATTAAAAATAAATACCCTTTGCCACGTATTGATGATTTGTTTGATCAATTGAAAGGTGCTGCAGTGTTCGTGTAACAGCCCGATTTAAACCCTAATCGGAACGGTGGTTTTGGGACCACAAATTTGAGTAAAAAAAATATTTAAAAATTATTTTCTGTGTTTATTTTTTATGAATTTATGTCTGTGAAATTTTCGTGATTTAATTTTGTCTTTTAGGTGTTTGATTAAATAAAATGACTTAATCGCATAAAATAAAAATTTGGTGGTTATTTCTAAAAGGGTCGAATTGCATTTGGCTCTTTAAATGGAAGCCTTTATGTTGCAATTAGCCCGTTGGATGAATAAGTGGACGGTAATGGCCAAGTAATATAATGATTTTATGTTAAATTATAAAGTTAAATAAGTAATTTGGTTAATAAACATATAATAACTAAAACAAAGTTAACATATTCATTTTTATTTTTCTATGTTCATCCACCAAAAATAAGAAACAAAAGAAATAAATAAAAGAAACTAGGTTCGGCCATCCTTCCAAGCTTGATTCAAGATCAAGAACCAAAGAAATCGGATTTGGATCGTGAGAAAACGAAAGTTGTCGACTAGTTGTCGACTTAATTTTAATTAAATGCAAAGTATATATGCTGAAATGAAATATATGAAATTATATATGCTATTTTCAAATGTGTATAAGCTTGGTAATCATGTTTATCCATTCGTTTCGACCGAGTTACGACATCCGAATGCCCCGTATAAACCTTAGGAATAGTTAGGATACATATGTCATGATATAGGATTCCGATACATGTGTGCGAGTAAGACCCTTTCTAGGACAGTGGCATCGATATGTGGCTACATGTAAGACCACGTCTGGGACGTTGGCATTGTATGATATGTGTGATTATCCGAGTGTCCTATACAATTTTGAATAGTTCATCGGAAAAAAAATAATTTGTGTTCGAATGTGTAAAACAAGCTAAATGGCCAGGAATGAATTAACTTGATACCTACTTGAGATAAGGTAAGTAAGTACTTTGAATATTTGTTGTAAGTCATGTACGACGCAAATGAAGAATATATGTGTATGTGGTATGTGTATTCAGCTTGTGAATGAATAACTTGTGTATCATTGAAATTTTACTTAAATATGCGCATATATGATTTGGTATATTCGACCATATAGGTAATATATATATGTGATGTTATACTATGATTCTTGAGCTTGCATATGTGAGTAAATGTATATATGGTTTATTATGACTATTTGGTTTGGAAGTTGATTAATAATATGATAAAATGACTATGTGAGTATTCGGCCTAGGTGGGTAATTGTCTATGAAAATGTATTAATTATGGGATTTGTAGGTTTGAGGTCAAGCATGGTAATGTTAATGTAATTCGTTTAGTTAATATGAGTTGACTATATTATTGATTTGTTTGTTTGCTTATGACTTACTAAGCTATAAAAGATTACTCTATGTGTTCATGTTACTCTGTTTTATAGATTTTTGGATCAAGTTACGAGCTCAGGGATCGTCAGCAAAGTTTATCACACTATCTACTGCTTCGGTATTTAAATAATTAAACTCGAATTATATCATGTATAGGCTGGAATGTGTTTTGAAATGTTGGATTTTGATTTTGTATAATTTGAGCCATGCGAAAATGGCTTAATTTCCATGTTAATTTCGATTATGTTTTGATTATGGTTTGAGCTCACTTCTGGTTATAATGCTATATACTATGCATGAATGGTTTATGTGATAAATGCTATATGTTTTGGAAATGGCTTGATAATGATTGGTGAAGTTGGAAATGGTTGATGTAATGATCATTATATGTATACATTTTCATAGCATGATTAATTAGTTCGGCTAAGGATTTGCATAGGTAAAACATATATGAATTGGTTTGAAAAACTATTTCAATAATGTATTGGTATATTCAGACATAAGATAGAATTAAATAAGATGGTTATGTTTAAGTTGTGATTCAGCATTGCTTATATAAATATTTAGCATATGATAATTTGACTTGATTTGCTTGATACATGGTATTTAAGATTTATGTTTTGAATATGTTTATATGTGGTTAACGTCTTGTAATGATAGAAATAATCTCCTTTAGTTGATAAGTATTTTTGGTCAAACTTAGTTGGATTATGATTGCATGCTTAAACTTGGTTACCATGAATTTGCTATTAAAGTTGGGTCATGAATGACAATAAATGAACCATAGCTTAAGATGTCTGAATGTTGACCGTTATTTGGTTATTAAATATGTAATTTTAGACATATTGATTGGCATAGGTAATAAGTGTACTTTTGGGTGGTATATGTGATCATAAATTGGTTAAATTTACTAAGGCCAAATGCGCATGATCTAACGACTAAGAATAGGTATGTATAGTCTTTAATGATTAATACTTTAAATGAAATATATGGAAATGCATGGTTATTGCCGTATGGATGTTTCAACTTGTACTTAAGTGCAAAGCAAGCAAGTTCAAAATTGACCTTGACCTAAGCCGCATATGTAAGTAGTTTTATTTATGTGTATTATAGCTTATTAAATTATAAGAATATGTATGTGATTTTTTGGTGGCTTTTCGCATAATTACATAAATGATTTAATAGTATGTCTGACTATGTTGATAATAATTAATGCTATGTATATTAATGCATTTTATACAGTAAGTATTATATTGAAATTTGATATGATTTGTGTTTACAATATGCAAAATCAATGTACGTTCTAAAATATAAGTTAACTACATTTTATTTATAAATGGGTTTGACTTGGGTGAATATATATTAATGTTTGAAATTGTTCTTTTGATCGGTAATGCTTTATAACCCTAATCTGGAGACGGATAGATCTCGAAGATAGATCTCAGATTCAAGTATTACCAATTGATGTTACTGCTTTTATAGATTTAATGAATCAGATTTTTCAACCTCATCTGGATAGATTCATTGTTGTGTTTACTGATAATATACTAATCTATTCCAAGATAGAATCCGAGCATGCACAACATCTGAAGATCGTACTACAGACATTAAGAGAAAAGAAGTTATTCACAAAATTTAGTAAATGTGAATTTTGGCTTTGTGATGTTGGATTTTTGGGTCACATAGGATCAGCTGTTGGGATTCGAGTTGATCCGAGTAAAGTTTTTGCTGTGATAAATTAGAAATCTCCGAAAAATGTCTTAGAAGTGTGAAGTTTTCTAGGTTTAGTAGGTTACTATCGACGTTTTCTTAAAAAAATTTTGATTATTACTTCGCCGATGACTAGATTATTACAGAAAAATGTTGAGTTTGTTTGGTCCGATAAGTGCCAACAGCATTTTGATCTATTGAAGAAAATGTTGACGGAAGCTCTAGTCTTAACTTAGCCTGAATTTAGAGTAGCGTATGTTGTTTATAGTAATACATCTCTCAATGGTTTAGGTTGTGTATTGATGCTGTCAGGAAAGGTAGTAGCCTATGCTTCTCCACAATTAAAGTCGCATGAGAATAATTATCCTACACATGATCTCAAGTTGCTCGTGATTGTATTTGCTTTGAAGATTTGGAAACATTATTTATACGGCGAGAAATGTCACGTGTTTACAGATCACAAAAGTTTAAAATATTTGATGACTAAGAAAGAATTGAATTTGAGACAGAGACAGTGGTTAGAATTACTGAAAGATTACGATCTGGTTACTGATTACCATTCGGGAAAGGCTAATGTAGTTGCGGATGCACTTAGTCAAAAGTCATCATTGTTTGCACTTCGAGCGTTGAATTTTCATTTAGTTCTTAATGAAGGCGGTTTTGTATTAGCAGAGTTATGGATGAAACCCCTGTTTTTACAATGAATTTGGGAATTGCAAGATGATGATCCAAAGTTGGTGTTGAAACGACAAATGGTTCAGGATAATTTGCGTTCAGAATACATTATTGATGATAGTGGTACATTACGTTATCATAATAGAATTTGTGTTCCGAGTAATTTAGATTTCAAAAATGATATTCTTTTTGAAGCTTACAGTAGCACGTACTCTATTCATCGGGGTAGCACGAAGATGTATTTCGATTTTAAACGAATGTATTGTGGCTGGGTATGAAACGGGAAATTTGTGAATTTGAAGCTAAATGTTTGATTTGTCAGTAGGTGAAAGCAGAACATCAAGTACCGATAGGTTTACTACAACCTATTATGTATCCTGAATGGAAGTGGAAATGAGTCACGATGGATTTTGTATCTGGCTTACCTGTAACTCTAAGAAAGAAAGATTCGATCTGGGTGATTGTTGACAAATTGACTAAATCAACACATTTTATTCCAGTCAGAACAGATTTTACACTTGAAAAACTAGCAGAACTATATGTATATGAGATTGTGAGATTACACAGAGTTCCAACATCCATTATTTCAGATTGAGATTCAAGATTTACATCGAGATTTACATCGAGATTTTGGAGAAAACTTCATGAGGCTCTAGGAACTAAGCTTAATTTGAGCACAACATTTTATCCTTAGACTGTGGGGCAATCAGAACGAGTAATTCAGATTTTAGAAGATACGTTGAGATGTTTATACTCAAATTTGAAGGTAGCTGATAAAAGTATCTACCGTTAGCTGAATTTGCATACAATAACAGTTATCAATCCAGTATAAAAATGGCACCATTTGAAGCTCTTTACGGGAGAAAATGTAAAACACCATTGTATTGGTCTGAGTTGAGTGAACCCAAAATGGTAAGAGTTGATTTGATCCGAGAAACTAAGGATAAAGTTTGGATTATTCGGGATAGTTTGAAAGCTGCATCTAATCGTCAGAAATCGTATGCAGGCTTAAAAAGAAAAGATATAAAATTTGCTATTGGTGATCAGGTATTCTTAAAAGTCTCTCAGTGGAAGAAAATGTTATGGTACGGCAGGAAGGGAAAGCTAAGTCCGAGATTTATCAGACCGTATGAAATTGTTGAAAGAATCGGCCCTGTAGCTTATAGATTAGCTTTGCCCCCTAAACTTGAGAAAATCCATAATGGGTTCCACGTATCGATGCTAATACGGTATAGATTTGATCCTTCACATGTGATTTCTCATAGTGAGATTGAGCTACAGATAGATTTGACATATTTGGAGGAATCAGTGAAAATTTTAGCCCGGGAAGTCAAAGAATTGCAGAATAAACGAGTACCATTAAGTCTTATGGCATCGACATGGTTCAGAAGAAGCCATCTGGAAAACTGAAGAATCAATGCGATTACAATATCCAAATATGTTTTCAGGTAACAAATTTCGAGGACAAAATTTCTTAAGGGAGGAGAGTTATAACAGCCCAATTTTTTAGTGGTGTCGGAAACAGTGGTTCAAGGCCACCAAATCTGGCAAGTAAGTTCGTAAATATTAAATAGTCAAATATGGTTTTAAAAAAGTTTTTGAATTGGTAATTTGGTTTTTATAATGATTTATTAGGTCAAGTGGTTTTAAAAAGTGAGGTATCGGGACCTCGATTCTATAAATCGAGCCCTAAATAGTGTCATTAAGGTGGTATAAAAGTTTCCCTAAAAAATTTTAACGTTTCGATAGTTAATTAATTAAAAAGGATAAATTGAAAAGAGGTACAAAAATTGCTAATTATAATATTTAATTAATTAAATGGCTTGATTAATAAATGAGGAAGGACTTAAGAAATAAATAAACCAAAATTAAAAGGTGAGGTGGCATATAAAGGAAAAATAATAAAATAAAATGATTCAATGGCAAAATGGTAATTTTGATGAAATTAAAAATAAAACAAAATTGAATTTAAAGGTTTTCTAGACATTTCTTCTCCAATTTTCAACCAAAAACAGCCATAGGAGAGAGCTTAAGCTGGTTTTTCATACTTTGCTTCATGTGAGTTAAATTCTTACTAGTTTCTTATAATTTTTATATTTTTGAGATTATTACAATTAGGTCCAACTAAACTATACCTTTGTTTTCAATTTTATTAAAAAATTTGGAAGTTTCCATTGATAAATATATATATTTTTATGAATAACATGGATTTAGAGCTTTGAATATCTTGAATGATGATTTTATGAAGTAATTTTGTTAAATATTGATTTTAGGATTAAATTGTGAAAATGTTAAATATTTGTGCTTGATAGTGAATTTTGGGTTTATTAGGGGTTGTATGAAGGCCTAAAATACATGGATAAATTATTGATTGAAAAATTAGTTAAATTGATAGATTAACTAATTAAGGGATTAAATTGCAAAAATTGTAAAAGTTGGGGTAGTTGTGTAAATTAAAAAAATAAAAGGGTATTAATTGTAAAGTGAATTGGAAATGAAATATATGCTAATAAGTGAGTAATTTTGTATTCTAGATCAAGATCCCGTAGATATTCGTGAAAAAGAAAAAATAGCTTAATAGTCTCTGAACTTCTACAATTACTACAATTCAATCCAAGTAAGTTCGTAAGGTTAAAATTTTATATTTTTATAAATTTGATGAACAATATTATGCATTTATTCTATTGTTGGAAATGAGTTATTGTTGGAATTATAATATTAACTTGGATATTCGATTTGAATGGAACGCGGGATATGAGTCCATTCGTATTATATGCCTTGTTATGGCTTGTTGATGTGTAAATTGTTGAGCCTAGGTTGGTATCAATTTGGGTGAGAAATGTGGCTTAGAAAATGGCCTATTTTCATCCACACAAGTAGAGACACGAGTGTGTGTCTCATCCGTGTGTGACATACGTCTAGGAGACACGGCTGTGTGTTGCCTGTATCTTTTAGGAATGCAAGTCAGTATGCTCACACGGCCTAGCACATGGGTGTGTGACTTGGCCGTGTGACCCAAGTTAGAGAGTTACACAGGTATGGACATGGGCTGAGACACAGCCGCGTGTCCTTATTTCTAATGCCCACACTGCCTGAGACACGGGCGTGTCTCCTAACCATGTGAGTCACACTGCTGTGTGACCCCTATAGTGTTGAAAATTTTAAATATTTCTGAAAAGTTCTCTGAGTTTTCTATTTAGTCCCGATTTATTTCTAATATGTATTTCGGGTCTTGAGGGCTCGTTTAACGGACAATATATATGATTTTGATTGGTTTTATTATGAGTATTGATATGTAAAGAAATGTTTGAAATTTATGTCTGATTGATCCATAAACCTTGGTAGTGCTTTATAACCCTATTCCAGCGACGGATACGGGTTAGGGTTGTTACAAAATGATCGGAGGAAAACATCTTCAATAAGAGTTTACAAGATTGCTAATTCGACAGAGTTTATTCTTCCTTTACTTTGTTATTTTGATTTTAATCATGTTTGCAATGTGATTTATTATCTTGTCATCAAGAATGGTAGCTTAATTTTGTTTAGCTAGGATGATTGCATTTATTTAATGAATTTTGTTTAAATCATGTCTATATTGTTTGTGCCTCAGTTGATCATGTTTTCAATTAAACTCAAACATGTATTTCATTCATACATGATTTGATGCATTATAATTAGTTGAGCGATCCTAACTAGACGAAGACTAGTGTACACAATAATTGAAATGTGCATGTTTGATTTAGATCCTAACCCAACTAAATTAAAGGTTCATAATAACTTTAACGAGCTCTATTATCTTAAATAGTTTTTAGATTTATGTGATTAAACTGTTTCAAACCTAACCCGTCTATGTTACTTCACATGAATCCTAAGAAACCATTAGTTTAATATGATAAGTAAAATGCATATTTTACTAAGTAAAAGATTCTGAAAGGGCTTAATTTGGTTTGCAAACTCAAGTAAGATCGAGTTGCCATGGAATAATTTCTAGACACTGTTAATCATGATAAAAAAAACTAAGTTGAATGATGTAAATATCTAGCCTATTCATGTTATTGATTATTGAAGTTTGTGTTTTTGCTAAATTCATTCATATATTTCATTTCATACTTCGTATTTAGTTTAAATTAAATTAGGGATCAATCTTGCATCTAGATAATTTAATTTAGTTAATCACTATCACTAAAGATATTGTGTTTTTATTATCAAATTGTTAAATTTAATTTTTTAATATATTGATTAACATACACAGTCTCTGTGGAGACGATAACTCTTTTACTTACTTATTACTTGAAAACGATTGTGTACGCTTGCACAAACCGAGCGTTACAAATTTTGGCGTTGTTGCCGGGGACTGTTGTCTTAATCATTTTTTTGAAATTATTCTTTTCAATTTGGTTTTTATTTAATTTTTTATCTAACTTCTAACCTTACTAATTTATTCTTTATTTACTGTGATTTATTTTTCAGGTGTTTATGAGCATAGATCGAATTATCGATTTATTACCTGTAGACCTTGAGATTGAGCGAACATTTAGATAAAGAAGATGCGAAAGATCAACTCAAAGACAAGTCAAGATGAACCTTGGAAATCAAAATGATGGACAAGGAAATAGAGCCAATATCAAATTGACGGACAAGGAAATAGAGCCAATCATATGCACAATCCAATCCATATTGCTGATGATAGGGATCGTGCCATAAGATAGTACGTTGTGCCACTTTTTAGTAAATTAAATCTAAGAATTAGGAGACCGGATATTGATGCACCACAATTTGAATTGAAACCAATGATGTTTCAAATGCTCCAAATGGTGGGCCAGATTAGTGGAATGCCCACGGAAAATCCACACCTTCACCTTCGATTATTCATGGAGGTGAGCGATTCGTTTAAGATAGCTAGTGTGACTGAAGACACATAAAGGTTGAAGTTGTTTCCATACTCGTTGCAAGATCGAGCACGCGCATGGCTTAATTCTTTGCCACCAATTCAATATCTACATGGCAAGAATTAGCAGAAAGATTTTGGGTTAAATATTTCCCACCTAACAAAAACATTAAGTTGCAAAATGAGATAACCACCTTTCAACAATTGGATGATGAATCTTTGTACGAGGCATGGGAGAGATTCAAAGAATTATTTCGTAACTGCCCTCATCATAGAATTCCACACTGCATCCAGTTGGAGACATTTTATAACGACCTCAATGCACACACAAGGTTGATGGTAGATGCTTCTGCGAATGGTGTGATTTTGTCTAAGTCTTATAGTGAGGCTTATGAGATCATTGAGAGGATCACTAGTAAAAACTACCAATGACCAACAAAACGAGCAACTTCATGAAGAAAAGTAGCCGAAATGCACAAAGTAGACCACTTACATCATTCTCAGCTCAAGTATCTTTTATTTCTTCAATGTTGAAACAGTTTACCGCTAATGGTTTAAATAATTTTGCAGCTTAATAGCCAAGTTTGTTTGATGTTGTTTCCTGTGTATACTGTGGGGATGGTCATTCTTTCGAGAATTGTCCATCAAATCCCGAGTCAGTTTATTACATAGGGAATCAACACCAAAATAGAAGTAGACACGGACCACAGTCTAACTTTTAATGGCGCAACCATTCAAACTTTTCTTGGAGTAACCAAGGAAATGGACCGAACAACACTTGCATGCAGCATAAACCCAACCAATCCCAAAGGTTTAATCAACAAGCTCCAAACCACAACAACATTTACCTTAAACTTTCATCTTTTATTTAATTTAATCCATAAACCAAAATTCTCACAATTATTACAAATTAGCCCCAAAACCCTTATGCTGAATTCTATATGGTCCCTAAACAGTCCACTTTTGTCATTTCATCTCAAGAATTACATGATATTTTACAATTTTAACAACTTAGTCCCTAAATTTTAAAATTACTTAAAATCACTTACAAAATAGTCCTATTTAACTATCAGTCTTAATAAACTATCATAAAAATTCATGAACATTACAAATTCATTCATGGTAAAATTCTAAAATTTTAATAATTTTACAAATTAGACCTTAAGTTAGCTAGATTAAGCTACAATGATCTAAAAAATATAAAATTACTAAAAATAAAATCAAAATCAACTTACATTCAAGGTTACAAGCTAGCCGAACTTCAAACTATGAAAATGGTGTTTTCTCTGCTTAAAAAATCAGTGGAGAGATATGGACGATGACAACATGCTTGTTTTCTTTTGTTTTAATTTTACTTAATTATTTAATTATAAATTTACCCTTTAAAACTTAATCTAATTTCATTTAATTTCTTGTCCCAACCGTCCACTAAAAGCCCATATGGTCTAATTACCACATAAGTTGATCAATTCAAATTTCTTTAGCCATTTAACACCTTTAACTATTAGGAATAAACTTTTGAAACCTTTTCGATTCAATCTTTTTTACTTAATTAACTATTTAAACGATAAAAAATTTTAACCAAAATTTTATATGACCTTGTAATAACCCTGTAAATGATAAACAAATAATAAACTACTAACTCAATGGCCAAAATTGTGGTCCCAAAACCATTGTTTCCAACACCATTGAAAGCGAGCTATTACAATATGTAAGGAAGGAAACTTCTTGATTCTAGGTTGTGTTATTGGTTTTTGCATGCATGTTTGGATTCAGTGGAGTAATGATTTCATAAGTGTAATTATCCATATTTTAGCTCAAGATGTTCTAGAAGGTCCGAGTGGTAAAGGCAAAGGACCTACCATCTAGACTTTGCTATATTTCTTGTGAGTTCCTTCTTACTTCCATGTGAGTAATATTCTTTCTTTATATGTCGTGTAAAGTAAGTACTTATATTCTACAAAAGTGAAATGAGTGTACATGAAAAATGGTTGTTTAGAGTTGTCAGTCTAGGTATGTAAGGTATGTGTTAAAGTGCAAGAACCATTCTTTATGTTTAAGTCACTCCCTTCTTCTTCTGACAAGAATGATATTGTCTGAATCATGGAAATGATGTTAAAGGAATATCTTCATTGCGTTGCCTTTGATGGAATGCACATTGAATTGGTAGATCGCGATATATGAAAATAGTTGTGTAGCCTTTGGTAGGGTAAATATATGTTGCAAACCCTATTGACAAATCACGACAAAGGATACAAACCAATGGAATATGAATGGAATGAATGATATGAATCTAACTATGGATCTAGGTATGTTGCAACATGAAGAAGGTTTGTTTGCATGGTTATATGGGCGTATTGTATACGCCAAAGGAAACAGTAAACTAGCTTATAGTCTGTCGATGTATGGTACTCATCATTTGGATAATTGTGTGATGGTGTTCGAATCTTTGAAAGGACTTGCTTGAAGTATTAATAACTATTGATATGTTTTCTTCTAGAACTCACTAAGTTCTTTTGAACTTACCTCGTTTTCCTTTTCCTTCTCATGCCTACTATTGAAGGAAGAATTTCTATTAGACTATGCCAAAGAATCCCTACTGCTGTGAGACTTCTGTTATTTTGTATTATGCATGATGGTGAGAGAATCATTTAAAAGTACTTTATTTTGGGTTAATAAAATACCCTACTGAAATTCTATACACCATTTGGCTTATACTCTATTTTTCATATTTTATTAATGGATTTATTTCAAACACTAAGCTTTTCCAAAGTTTATGCCAGACTCAATTTATAAGATGGTTGATTTCTTTCTAATGACACGTCTTACTTGGATCCTCCTAAAGAATCGAGTTTGGCTTGTTACATCCTTAATATATTAAGTGGCGAAAATGAATCCATTCTTAATGAAATTAAAGAAATTGATCATCGTGGGTGCTTTAGTAAAAGAAATATAATGTAATGATTGATAGTTAAAGAACGTGTATGAAAACCTTTATATATGTATATACATGTATAAAAATGTTGGGTTCGATGATGTAAAGGAATAAGTATATTGGAATAAACATTTTGTAAAACTTTCATAAAATATGAAGTATGAATTTCATAATATGTTTGATTAATAAACCTTAAAAATGTAAGTTGAACTATTTAGGCTTAAGGGTGCAAAAAGCCCTCAAAATTTTTCAAAAAAAAAAATAAGGTTCTACTCGCTTTTTTTTTTACATTCAATTGGATACTTGAACTTTCAAAATGTATCAAAAAGGCCCTCAAAATTTTCATAAAAAAGCAATTAAGTCCATTTTTTGCACTCAATTGGGTACTTGAACAACCAAAATGCATAAAAAAGAACCTCAAACTTTAAAAGAAAAATCAATTAAGCCACTGCCCCTTTTTTTTGCCCTCAATTGCCAAAATGCAACTAAAAGGCTCTTTGACCGTTAACTTTAATGGTTGGCCGTTAAAGCTAACCGCCCTAATTTTTTTCAATTAAAGTCACTACGTGTTACAACCACAGTGTGACATGTGGCAAAAAATGATAAAAATATAAATAAATAAAAATTATAAAAATTATGAAATTTTAATAAAAAAGAATTTTTAATTTTTTAATAAAAATTATAAAAATATTATAATAATCGTAAAAAAATATAAAATATAAAGAAATATAGAAAAAATATAAAATTTTATAAATTCGTAAGAAAATGATAAAATATATAAAGAAATATAAAATTCATAAAAGAATTATAAAAATTATCATACCAAAAAAATTATCATACCAAAGGGAGCATTTTATAATTTTTCTATAACTTCTTTTATTTTTTTTATTTTTCGCCACATGTCATGCTATGTTGCGAGACGTGATGGCTTTAACTGAAAAAAAATTGGGAATCGTTGACTTTAACGGTCAACGGTTAAAGTTAATGGTTAAATGGCCTTTTTGATGTATTTTATAATTTTTTTATGATATTTATAAAATTTTATATTTTTTATATTCCTTTTTTCTAATTTTTAGTAAATTTAAATTTGTTTTATTAAAATTTAAAATTTTTATAACTTTTATTGATTTTTATTTTTTTATAATTTTTTTGTCACCTGTGACACACTGGTTGTGACATGGGGTGACTTTAATTAAAAAAATTAAGGACAGTTAACTTTAACGGTCAATTGCTGAAGTTTACGGTCAAAGGGTCTTTTTGATGCATTTTGACAGTTTAAGTACCAAATTGAGTGCAAAAAATATATATATATATATATAATAAGAGCTTAATTGTTTTTTTTTTGAAAAAGTTTGAGGGTTTTTTTTATGCATCTTGAAAGTTCAAGTACCCAATTAAGGATAAAAAAGTAAGAACTTAATTACTTTTTTTTTTAAGTTTAAGAGCTTTTTACACTCTTAAGCCAATTAGAGATTTTGATTATAAAAAATTGTTTAATTTTTTTTCTTTTATATTAACTCAAATCAAGGTCAATTGATCATTTAAATATAAAGTTAAAAAATTACTTTTTTTTTTACAAAATTTTCAATTACGTAAAAATTTGTAATGGAAATAAATTTTTTTGTTTTATATATATAAATATATATTTACATAATTTTATTAAAAAAATTTAATATATTGCAAGTAGAATTTAAAAATTAATTTTAATTTTTCTATCAAACACTTACGTTATCATTTTCTCATTTAAAAAATAGAAAATGAATATAGCTGATCTATTTTATGAAAGGCAGAATAATTTATTTGACCCTCTACTTTTATAGAAAAAGTTATTTTAACTCTCGTATTAAATTTTATCTCTTTTAACATGTGTTGTTTGCCAAATGACCCCAAATGGTTGGAAAGTTAATGTTTGTGTTTGTTAACTTTGTTAATGTGGTATTCATCTGTATGCCACATCGGCAATTAATTAAAATTTTTAATTAAAAAATTATACTTTTTTATCATTTTTTAATAATTATAATGGTTTTTAATTTTTCAATAATTTTTATATATTTTTAAAATTTTTTAAAATAATAGTTAACGTAATATTCATATGGCAACCCACATATATATCATATCAACAAAGTTAATAAATTTTAACTTTTTCATTTGAAAAACAATGCAAATTTAAAGGTTAAAAGAGACAGAAATTTAAATAAAAATTAAAATAATTTTTTTATAAAATTAAAAGATAAAATAAATCAAGCCCTTATTTCTTAATATTTTTACACCATTTCAATTTGATATCTTCGTATATTTTCTGGTCTGCAGAACACAAACAGAGACTTTAATTTCCATTTTATTATACAGATTTGGATATGAATAACATAAATGCAGATCGAAGTATCTCAAATCCAAGCTCTACACGTCATTACCAACTACCTTTTCTTGTTGGAGATGTCTCCTCTCATTCATGTCTCCCTCACTTGCCAAACCGTTTGCTTTCAAACTTTTCTGTAACTCCTTTAGTGATTGAACCAAAAAAAACTCCTCATTTACTTTTAATATTCAAGGCTAAGAGTAATTCAATAAATATTTGATGCATGTATTCTAATAAAAAAATAAATACTTAATTAAGATAAAAAGAAATTTAAGTACCTAATTGAATGTTGAATCTTGATTTAAATATTAATTGAGATAAAAAAAACTTTAAGTATCAAATTAAAAAGGTTCAAATACTAAAGTGAACATTAAAATTAAAATTAAAAATTAAAATAAATAAATAAAAAATTTAAATGTCAAACTCAACATTAAAACTAAATTTAAACCCCAGCATCTATCCGCACAACTTTTAATATGATGATAATAGTAAAAAGTTTTATGGATTGAGTTTAAAGTAATGAAAATAACCACATACAGAAAACTAGTGATGATGTAGTAACAAAGGCAAGTTTTGAGTCAAAGCTTTCACACACATGTACACAACACGTATACTTTTGCAATTAATTATAGCCTATGTCGGGATTCAAGTATGGTGTACTCAGAACAGGTGAATGAATCTAATTCAAATAAGTATTAATTGCCAGCAATACCATCACAAAAGAATGAAGATTTAATTTTCTAAAAAGAAAACTAGTTTTAATTATCATCATAAAATGAGAAAAAAGATTTTTTAAAGAAAATTTATTGAATAATTTGAATTAAATGATCTCTATTTGAAATATTGTAAGGAGTATAACAAAAATTGATTTTCTTATCAGTTTAACAAATGGTATCTTCTTTATTGGTTACCACTATTATGAGGGTGAGAAATTATAAAAAAATAAATCATTGATAGCGGACATGAAAAGTTTATTGGAGGAACATGCTAATTTCTGCTCATCGTTTTCTTTCCCTTTATAACATTTTAGTTTGAAAAAGATGATTTGATCATGAAATCCAATTTCTTCCTAGTATTTATACAGGTAATGTATATAATACAGGTTTTTTTTTATATAGCTAAATATCATTAAAATACAATTAAAATATACATAATAGTTAGGAAGAGTCATAGGTAACCAAAATAAACTTTCAACTGAAATATCATTAATTAGGGATGGAACACCTAGGCAGTAAAGTAGATGGAACACCAGAAATTGCTAGTAATTTGGCAATCCTTGAGTAGGAGTTGAATGTCTTCTTGTGAATTGGAACAAAGTGGGATAAATCCTCCAACGGAAAGTTTCTATGCCAGAGAAAAGATTTAGTGAGGACAACCTTAAAGGCCACATTTCCAAATGAAGGTTTTCTGATTTAGATCTCCAGACATATGTTTATAGTTGAGAGTTTGGGCTCAACTGAAATAAACTATTTTTAAAGGATAAGGAATACGCACTCGCAAACGTGAAACAATAATTGTTCGATAGTCCCCAAATAAATACTATTGTTCTCAACGGTTGACTCTAGTATCGAGATATTTAAGAAAATGCCAACCAATCTTTCAAGATAGGGTTAGAAATAAACTAGGGCCTAGATGCATCCCGTTTAACTTTTATTTAATTAAACGTCTAGTTGCCTTCATCTTGTCTAAGCGGCCATTGAGTTAATTCCCGCACTAATCTCAACGCTAATCAATTATCATATTGAAAGTTAATTGTTGTTCCATTCTGAACCACCCATATAATCTCTGAGATTATAATGAGCTTTCATAACAACGTGTGGGTTCCTCAAGTCCTATAAATGTTTAACTTTAAAGGTTTTAACTCGAATATCGTCTCTTGAATTAATCCCACCCCAATTTAACCATGAAGGCTTTATACTCCAAATGTTATTTTTAATGCTGTTTTTTTTTATGGCCTAGGATGTTTGCTTATGCGTTGGCTTTTGTTTCATCGATGTTGTCTGGAGGTGCTACCAATTTGTCATGTGTTTTGTCCTTTTGTCATGCTTGCGGTTCTTAATAAAACTGCATTTTTTTAAAAAAAAAAGAAAAAAAAGAAGAAAGTTCTCCACTAAAATAAAAATGTTTGATTTGTAGATCCTAAATTTCATTTAGATTAAAATTAAAACTCCTTTGCCATTGATTTGTTTGGTTGAATTTTGAAGGCCTGCAAAATCAACCATTTGTGGAGCTTCGTATTGGTTCGGTTCGGTTCTATGGTGATACGAATGGGGGCCATTTCAAGTTGCATTTGCGGTATATTAAAATTGTTGAACCATTTTTGAATTAATCAATTTTGAACAATTGTGTAAAGGAGGCCCATTTGTACTAACTAAAGCCTATCAATTGGTTTGAAACTCTCAGGCCCAACACGTTGACACTTGAAGCCCGTTTTAGATTGGAATGCTACCGGGCCTTTGGCATTATGGGTTTAAGTTAAGTTATATATAATAAATTTAGGCTTATTAGTAATAAAAGCCCTCAATGAAAAATAAAAAAAAATTAATTAAGATTTCAACAAAATTTCACACCCAATTGAGCCCTTAAAAATGAAAAATTAATTACTTAAACCTCTTCATTAACGATGATCAAGTTTGACAATTTATTTTTGTTGACGTCGCTGACAGATGAATCAGATGATGATATGCGACAACCACGTATAGATCATGCTGACGTGGTAAAAATATTTTTAAAAAATAAATAAAACTTTAAATAAATAAATTTTAAAATAATTATTTAAAATATCACATCTAGATGCGATTCTTAAATAATTATTTAAAGTAAATATTTTTGGAAATGTTTTACCTGAATATCACTCCCAACAGGACTAGACTTAGATCGTAAAACAGATGAACACAATTGTAGTTATAAAAAATTATAAAATTATATAGAAATTATTATAAATTATGAATAATTGTTAAATTTATTTAAGGAATAAAAAGTACATATTAAATTTAAGATATAAAAAATACATATTTAAAATTATTAAAAACTTAAATGTTATTGAAGGTTGATAGAGGAAGCTTTGTGCATCATCGGACGGGAGTGATTTCATTATCAAGGAAGCTGTAAAGCTCTCGTTTAAAAGATGTGTTGGCAGTTGGACACGAACTGGAGACCAAGGGTCGAAAAACTTAGAACCGATAAAAGGAATCAGATTTTGGAACTCTAACAAACAACAGTAAACGAGAAGACCAGATTGACTGTATGATTGATGGCAGGTTGTTAAGTTAGGTCCAATGGTTGCGTTTTTTGACCATTGTTGAAGCTTTTCAAGTATCATGCTCGTTAGTCCCTACAAAACAAATCATAGAACATGGTGATGCACACCGAGCCAGAAGAGTTAAGAATGAAGAACAGAAGAGAAGAATTGAAAAAAAGAGAAAAAGAGATTAAGAGGAAAATTTGTGTGTATAACCAAATCATTAACTTCCTCTTCTGCAGTAATAGAATAAAAAAGGGAAGAAAAGAAATGGAAAACTGTTCAAAAACTAGTTACTAACGGTATTGATTGTTGCCCCCTTAAAACACCTCGTTTTCATTAATGTGCTACGCATTTGTTTATCTATTTTTCTTATTTTCGATTCTACCCCAAAACAAATACTCCTCCCTTGAAATGATTATTTTCCTTAAGGATCAATATGAGGGAAAATACTTTTTAGCCGATCCAGTGGTTCCCAGGTAGCATCTTTTGGAAATGAGTTGGCCCACTCTACCAACACCTTTGTAACTGTATGGTGTCCCCGATTAACCATTCGATGATCCAGAATTCGAGCCGATTTCTTAACCCAAATACCATTGACATTGATCACATGCAAATGAACTTGTACTAGGGTCTTTCCTACATGCTTCTTGAGTTGTGAGACATGAAAAGTGGGATGCACTTGGGAGCCAGGTGGCAGCTGCAGGCGATAAGCCATTGTTTCCACTCGAGCTTTAACAACAAAGGGCCCAAAATATTTAGGAGAAAGCTTCTAATTCAATATTCTCCTAACTGGATATTGCCTATATGGTTGCAACTTCAAATAAACCAAATCTCCCACCTTGAACTGTTTGTCACTCCTGCGCTTATTTGCTTGTTGTTTCATTCGATCTTGAGCATACTTCAAATGAAACTACAACAACTTCCTAGCAGGTTCTTAATTTTTCAAGCTTCTGTGTATAGTGACCACTAGTAATTTTTCAGCCATATAGGGCATATGATATGATGGAGGCTGGCCATAAAGAGCTTCATATGAAGTAGTATGTATGACCAAGTGGAATGTGAAATTGTACCACCACTCGGCCATGGGAGCCAAAATTGCCAGTCACCAGGCCTCTCCCCAGACATACACTTGAGGTATCTTTCAAGGTATCTATTGAGTACTTCAGTTTGGCCATTTGACTCAAAGTGGTAAGTAGTAGAGAAAAATTTTGTCCTTGTCTGATACAATGGAATCAAATATTCCATATAGCTTGTAAATGTGACTCATATACTCTTAGGCCACTGTGACAGTTGTAAAGGGATGTGAGAGAGCCAAGAAATGGCCATACTTGGTAAGTCTATCTACCACCATAAAAATGGTATCCTTATCCATGGAACTAGGAAGCCATTCTTTAAAGTTCATGCTAATGGTTGACCATGCCCTATATGGTATTGGCAAAGGTTACAATAGCCCTGGTTTGGCCTCATTTTCAAATTTATACATTTGGCATGTAGGGCACTCTCTTATCCATTTCTCCACATCTCTCGTCATGCCCTTCTAATACAACTTGCCATTCTGTTTCTAGAGGCATGAACTACAGAATGCCTTTCAATGGCACTAGCATGGAAGTGTTGGAACAGTTCTTTTTTGAGGACCTCATCATCTCCTACCATAATCTTTCCCTTTCTTCTCAAGAACCTTCCATCCCATGAATACTTGGGATGCTAAAAGTTCTGATGTTGAATCTCTAGATAGAGCTTGTGAATCTTAGCATCAAATTGATAAGATGCTTGAACCCTGGTCAGCAGATTGGAGATACTAGTGCTACCAATCATTTGCAACATCCGCCCAATCAACAAGGAGAGATTCCTAGAGAGGGCAACAACTGCTGCATTGCTAGTACCTTTCCTATATATGACTTCATAGTCATACCCTAACATTTTAGCAACCCAACATTGCTGGAAAGAAGTGATGGCAAACTGGTTTTACAAAAAACACATGCTTTAATGATCAGTCTTTATCTTGAAATGTCTCTCTACCAAGTAGGCATGCCACTTCCTAACATCCAACAATACAACAAGCATCTTTTTCTCATATATTAACAATGTTTGGTGTTAATCCCCAAGGGCCTTACTGAAAAAGGCTACATGTTAGCTTTTTTGCTGAAGCACAACCCCTACCCAATAACCAGAAGCATCTGTATCCACATAAAATTTAAGTTGAAAATTGGAAAGTATCAACATTGGTGCTGAGCTTAAGGCCTTCTTTAGCTGTTGAAATGCAACAACAACTTGGTTATCCTTGGTCATCCCACCCATGCATTTTTCTTTAGGAGATTGGTTAGGAGCTTGGCCAACATGCCATAATGATTAATAAATCTCCTACAATAACCAGAGAGGCTTAGGAACATTGTAACACTCCTTACCCGTATTCGACGCCGGAATAAGGTACGAGGCATTATCGGACTTAAACACAAGCAAACTTACACTTTCGAGCCATAAATTACGTTTCCAAATATTTCACATTCACCAAGCATACCATGATCATATCACCATAGACATTGACACATATATAAATGTACTTAGGCTCACAACCATGTTAGCCAAATAAGCCAATTTACATGGCCAAATATCAAAACAAGCCTTTGACCCTTACAAGCTATTACGTTGGCTAAAATCATATGACTCATATAACAAAATGACCAAGTCCCTATACATGCCATAAACTCAAAATACTCAAATTTATCAATACCCAAAATGATAGCTTGATAGTGTGATAGAATCTCCGGCAATCTCCAGCCCGAGCTAGCTTGACGGCACTATAAAACATGGGAAAGGAAAGGGGGTAAGCTATATAGCTTATGTAAGTCCGCATGAAAATAATAACAACTCTTATTAAACATTTATCAAGTTCAACAATTTAAACACAAAATAATACCAATTGCTATAAATCTCATAGTTATAATTTTATTCAATCACGATGTTTACTCTATTAACTTATAAGCATAGTTTAACATATTTTGGTATTAGCCTAATAATCGTAATCTTTCCATTATAACAGATTACCGCAATCAATCAATCATTTCAAACCTTATAATAACATGCACATTAATTATGAGTATTCACATTTCAAGCATATATTTTAACATCTTTCAATTGTCCAAAGCTTATATCTTCCTATAATCATTTTACTAGGCAATTATGCCAATCGTTCCTCTTTCTCATATCCGATGAATCACAATTCGTGCGAATAAAACATGTTATATCATAACTCAATTTGGCCCAAAAGCCAATCACATGATTTTCAACCGAATTTATCATGAATTTATACATTACAAGTATAGACCAATAATCACCAGATTTTCACAAAAGTCATTCTCGTGGAAATCATGAATTCACAATTTCACAAAGTCAATGCATGTAGACTTTACGTACATACCTGTACCAATTCGTAATCCTTACATACTTTTTCTCTTCTTTAACATACCCATTGAATTTCTCGTTAAACCACTTGGAATACTAAAGGATACTCGGGACATCTGTATACACGGTACCATACCAATGCCATTTCCCAGATATGGTCTTACATGTAATCTCGTGTCGATGCCAATAGCCCAGCTATGATCTTACACGAAATCTCATATCGTTGCCATATCCCAGATATGGTTTTACAAGAAATCTCATATAGATGCCATATCCCAGATATGGTCTTACACGTAATCTCAGTAACCCTAATGTCATGACATTTGTATCCTATCTATTCCTAAGGTTCAACCGAGACTTTCGCTGTATCGAACCTCTATCGATCATTTTCGTAGTGTCGTACTCAATAGCATTCACATTTCATCTTAATAATATAGTATTTACCACAATTATATCACTTAAGCATTTATACATATATAATTTAATGCTTATTAAACATACAAACTTACCTCGACATAAAAATGGCGAAAAGGACCTAACCGTCAATACTCATTTTTCCCCTGTTCTAATTCCGAACCTTGTTTTTCTTGATCAATAATATCACATTTAACTTATTTAATCATTATACTATTCAAATCATCCCAAAATCATATTATGATAAAAATTACATTTTTGCCCCTAAGTTTCACTTTTTTACGTTTTAGTCCTAGGCTCGTAAAATGAAATGTACTCAATTTCTTCAATACCCATGCCTAGCCGAACCTTATATGGGCTTATAGAAGCCTGCATTTTTCTTTAATCACACTTTACACCCATTTATAACTTTTTACAAATAAGTCATTTTTTGGCATTTTCATCAAAAATTACTTAGCAAAAGTCGTTTATCATACACCAAACATACATTTCCTACCATTAGACATCAAAATACACAAATATCCATCATGGGTAAAATTTCAGACCTTGATTATTTCTTAAATTAGTGGTAGAAATAGATAGATCATGTTACGAGGATTTAAAAAACATAAAAATCATTAAAAAAAGGGTTAGAACGGACTTACAATTGAGCTTAGAAGCTTAAAAAACCCTAGCCATGGTTTATCCTTGTAAAATTCAGCCATGGGAGGAAGATAGACAAAAAATGGCTTTTAATTTGGCTTTTTAATTCATTTAATTACCAAATTACTAAAACGCCCATAATGAAAAAATTTAGAAACATACCTAACCATGTCCATTTTTGTCCAACAACTTAACCAATGGTCTAATTACCATTTAAGGATCTCCAATTTAAAATTTCATAGCAATTAGACACCTCTAGCATGTAGAACTCAACTTTTGCACTTTTTATAATTTAGTCCTTTTGACTAAATTGAGTGCTCAAACGTCAAAAATTTTGAATTAAATTTTCACGAAATCATTCCATGAAATTGTAGACCATAAAAATATAATAAAAATAAATTTTTCTACGTCAGATTTGTGGTCCCGAAACCACTATTCTGATTAGACCCAAAATCGGGCTGTTACAACTCTCCCTCCTTTAGGGATTTTCGTCCCCGAAAATCTTACCAGAAAAGGGATTAGAGTAACGTTCTTGTAGTTTACTCTACCTCATTGAAGAATACTCTTTGAAGGAAATACTTTCAGAAGTATTCTATCATCGATCTAGAATCCAATGTCTTAAATTTTCAATTCTGTATACTACTTATGTCAGTCTGAAGTTACTTTCACTTTCACGAATCACTTGCATCTTTTTCCTCAGAATCAGAAATCAATTTTACCCCGTATATCTCTTTCCAATCACCTTTGAACTCTGAAACACAGTGTCGGAGCATTTACCTATACCAAACCATTTTGAAGCATGCCAATTTATATACCATATGGTATTAAACATATAAGTTAAGGTATAACCATTCAATAAGGCACCACAAATTCCAAATCATGCTATTTCTAAACCATTTAGCAAAACCAGCATCTAATTCACATAAATCAAGTTCAACACCACATTTAACTTATAAAATCTTATATACATTAAGGATAACATTAAGACAACTTACATAAATTCCACAATTCCTTGAGTCAAAATGATAAAAAAAGATACTAAATCAGTGATAGGATAGTGTAGGCTTTGAGTCGATTCGTCTTGACGCATTCCGCAAGGTGATAATCTACAAGGGAAATGGAATACGAACAAGGTAAGCATATACGAATCTTACTAAGTTCATAGGTATTAAACAAAAACTTACCTTATTTTTCAATTAAATACATTATGCTACCATAACTTGACATAGTTGGCTAGTCATGGCAAAATAGAACATCAACAAGGTGAGTTTAACATATAATCAAACCATGTAATATCATAAGTATCTAGCATGCTATTTCATGTCACAATAAGTAACAAACTTGAATCTCATTCAATTTGAAAGTAATATAATCACATATATATACCAAAGGCTTAATACTCAAACAATCCAATAATATATCATTTGAACATTGAAATCATTTCATGTCCTTTCAATTTCTCATTTCATATAATTGTATTGCTCGATGAACCATAGTAACAGACTCGGATACACATGTATCTCTATTACTCTAGTTGCTCGTTCAAGCTAAGTATACTCATGTCAAGTTACCAATTGAGGCTAAACTTTTATAACAACACGCTTGATTGCTTGTCCAAATTGAAAATATACATGTTAGGTTACTTGTTTGGGCTAAACCTTTAAAATGACATCAAGTTCACAGTCCTGGCTAAACTTGTATCACATGTATCTTCGATACACAAATTGCTCATCCAAGCTGAATATATATTCATGTTAGGTTACTAGCCCAGAGTAAACCTTTATAATAACACATTTGATTACTTGAATAAGATGATATTATACATGTTTGGTTACCCGTCCATGCTAAACCTTTAAAATGACATCGAGTTACCAGTCTAGGCTCAACCTATGTCATATGTATCTTCTAGTCCGCAACAAATGCTAGACATAGGTAATATTTGTCATCAATCCGTACAAGTGTGTGAAAGAACCTATTGACATGTCAATTGTATCCTAACCTTTATTAAGTTTACCCGGGAATATTTGACACATATATACATTTCTTTACAATTTAGTCCAATTATCACATTTATACCAATTTACCACAATCAACTCACAACAAAGCACACATATATAAACTCAAATGCATGAAAACCTAAAATAACATATACCATATGAACTTACCTGGCCAAAACAACAAACAAATTAAATCCTCAAGGACTAATCGACAATTTTCCCTTTTCCTCGATTATCTATGATTTGATTCAATTCTTGATCTAAATAATTTTTTTAGACAATTCATCAATTCCAAACATTTTTATATCATTCCATGATATGCATGCACCTATTTAATTCCATTTTAAAAGTTCCCCTTAATTTTTACATTTTATTCAATTTAGTCCCTAAAATTGAAAAAACAATATCTTTCAAATTTGAGCTTCGATTTCAAAATAGATCTAAATCAAATCCATTATAGACCCTTTACTATATATTATTATAGAAATTTCAAAGCAATTTCATAATTTATTCACTTTAGTCCTTATTTAAAAAAACTAATAATTAGTCCTTACAATTTAGTATTTTTTCATATTTAAGCTTAAAATTTATCAATCTAACACAAAAATATTTAAGAAATTAAAAATGGAAACTTTTAGAAACTTTAAAATTTTTGCAAATTGGTACATGAGCTAGCTAAATCAAGCTCTCATGACCTCAAAAATATAAAAATTACAAGAAAATAACTTGGAATTAACATACAATTAAGGACCGAATGTAAAATTTAAAAATGGCTTCTCCCTTAGGTTTTTAAGCTTTGGTCGGTTGAAGGATGAAGAAGATGAACAAAAATCCACTTATATTTGTCTTTTATACTATGTTTAGGTGTTGATTAATTTGATTTAATTAAGTTAAGCTTACGTTAATTAATCTAATTAGTTTTTAATCATGAATTAGTTGATTCATCCATCATATTCCACTAACATATATTGTCACACTCAGTTTTCATTAAGGCCTTGAAATCAAGAAAGATTTGGAAGTTGATTGAAAGAATTTGTAGGTTTGTAAACTCTACTAAAAAATTTAGAAATTTTAGTGGCTAAATGGTAAATAGTTGGATCCCAATTTTGGTTTAGTTAAGTTGTAATGGATTGGTTCCTAGTGGGAGGCAGAATGATTATTGATGGATGGTTATTTGAGACTTTGATAACCATGTGTGGAGGGTTATATATGTGTGAGGAATTCTAGAGGCAAAATTCTCTTCATTTTTTCTTCTGGATCATCTTCTATAGATACTATGAAGAAGAGAAAGTTGAGGAAAGCTCTGCATGGGGCACTGATTGTAAGGTTTGAGACTGTGAAGTAGAGAATTCGGTGAACAAGTAATTGACCACCGCCAAACATGCAAACTTTTGACTGGAAAATACTACACCAAAAATATAAGAAATAAAGTAGCAATGTTCTTAAGTATACGAGTCAAATTGTAATACAGTACTGTGTTACAACAGAACACATAGAAGTATTCTAAGAATTGGACCCAAGGGAGGATGTAACACCCCTAACCTGTATCTGTGGCTGAATTAGGGTTAAAGGCGTTACCGGACAAATCAGAACATTTTACGAACAATTCATAAACGTCATCCAAAATTGTAATCATACAACACAAAAGAGTCCCTTATATAGGTCATCGAGACCTGAAACATGCACTAGAAAGGGGTCGGGACTAAACTGAACTCATACAAAATTTTTGAAACTTAAATAAATTTCTTAAGTTACAAAGGCCACATGCCTATGTGAATATGCCATGTGCCTCACACGGCATTAGACACGTCTGTGTATCTAGACCGTGCCAAATCAGGGCATACATACTGACTTAATCACATGGTCGCAAGACATGGCCGTGGTCGAAACTGACTTGGGTCACACGGTTAGCCACACGCCTGTGTGCCTTGGCCGTGCTTAAGACTGACTTAAAATTGTGGGGTACCCTAAGGGACACACGACTATGCAACATGATCGTGTGTCGCACACGGTTGAGACACAAGCCCGTGTCTCTATCGTGCAGACAAAAATAGACCATTTGAAAGCCAATTTGTCACCCAATATGGGTCAATTCTATAAGCATCAAACCAAACATATTTGTACTATAATTTCGGCCAATTTGAATACCAAAACATACATTATTCATACCATATCATTACCAACCAATTTAATGCTTAATAGTCATACCAGATTATGCCAAAACATAAAACAAAATCATATATAAAAATTTGTGTCATAACCTTATTTTACATCATTCAAACACATGTTATAAACTTACCAATATCTTGTACATTCCAAAACTTACCAGAATTGACCATTTTATTAGATCACTCAAAAACACATCACATAAGCATAATTTGCTTCACATATCATATACCAACATCAAACCATAAGTTTAACCACAAACTAGCCATATCACATGGCATTATATATACATTGCAAAATATATCTTATAACAGCCTGATTTAGTGCCTAGTCAAAATAGTGGTCTCAGGACCACAAATCCGAAGTGAAAAATTATTTTATTATTATTTTGATATTATAGCATGTTTTTAATTGTGCATGAAAAATTTGGTGAAGTAATTTTAGCGTTTGTGAGCTTAATTGCGTAAAAGGACTAAATCGCATAAAGTGTAAAAGTCCTAATTTGATAGCTAAAAGTGTCTAATAGCTAGAGAGCCTAAATTGGGGGTATTTAAAGAGTAATTAGACCCTTTAGGGAGGCATGACTGGCCATAGGAGACAAATGTGGTTAAATATTGAAAATTTGGTAAGTTAGGTGGCTTATTTTGACTAAAATAAGAGTAAATAAAGGGAGGATGATATCATCCCTTTTTCATTTTCTTTCTCCACCGAAAATCAGCCATTGAAGGGGGTTTGAAATCTTAAAAAATTTTAGCAACTTATCATCTGTAAAAGTAAGTGATTTCTATACCCTTTGTTGATGATTTTTGCATTTTTGAGAACCTTGAAGCATAAGCTTTCAAATGAGGGTACTATTTTGCAAAATAAATAAGATTATAGGGTTTTTAAATGAAAGGATATGTAATGGTTGTTGAGTTTTTATGGAAGAAAATGAGTCTTGGTGTCTTTTACACAACTTTTGTGAAAGGTGTTATCATGAAAACACCTAAAAGGACATTTTTGCACAAGTTGTAAAATAGATGTTAAATATGTGAAATAGTGAGAATTTGGAGTTGCTATAAGAGTAAAAAAGGTTTGGCTAGGCTTGATATGTGAAGAAATTTGATAAAAATTGATTTTCAGGCTTAGGGGTAAAATGGTCATTTTGCAAAAGTCTAAAGGCAAATTAGTTATTTTGCCCAATTATGAATTGTAGAGTGCCTAGATTGATAAAGTTACTAAATAAGTGCATTTTTCTATTATAGATCAAGAAATACCAAATCCGAACCTAGATTGGGGGAAAGGCAAGCAAATCGACTAATCGCCACATTTTGTAATCCGAGGTAAGTTGTATGTAAATAATACAACTACATTGCTTATGTATGTGTTGAATTGTATTCGAATTAATATAGTATGAATTGCTTGATTGTAGAATCGGGAAAGTATGATGATAATAGAGATAGCAGAATTCTCGATTGAACCTTAGGAAATAAATCGGATATTCATGCCATGACGTTTGGGTCACTTGTGTGAGCCAGTGTAAGACATGTCTGGACATGCATCGGCCATATTATGAGAGCCATTGTAAGACCATGTCTAGGACATAGTATCGGCATTGAGACGAGTGCTAGTGTAAGACATGTCTGGGACATGCTTCTGGCTCGAGACGTAAGCTAGTGTAAGACATGTCTGGGACATGCATCGGCTATGAGATGTGTTAGTGTAAGACCATGTCTAGGACATGGCATCGGTACAGATATGCTAGAACTTGTGTAAGACCATGTTTGGGATATGACATCGATACCTGACCCCGTGTTTGAGGCTAAACCGATATCCGATAATGTTCCAAATGGTTTAACGATGAAAGTGTGATTTAAAGTTAACAAGGAAAGTATAACCGTGTTGTGAGTGGTACAGGTACCTATATGGTTTGTATGAAATGTGAGCTCAATATATGCTATATGAGGTGTATTGAATATTGATGAGTAAGTTTTGCTTTTGCCACTTGTGCATTATGATACTTGTTTATGAATGAAAAAGTTATGTTGTAAATTTATTTATGTGCAACTTAATAAGCTTTTTGCTTACTCCATTTCTTTTTTCATTTTCTTATAGTGCCACCTATCTAGCTCAAGGACCAAAGGAAGTCAGAGATATCGATCACACTATCAATCAAAGCATTTGGTATAGTTTGATTTATATTTTTGAATATGACATATATAGGTGTTAGACTTTACTATTTTTGGTGCCATTGAGAACTGGCCAAATGTGCTGGCTTGGGTTGGAAACCCTTCATTTTGTATTAAGCCTTGAATGATGGCTAATATTCATTTTGATTTATATGCAAAGATGTTATTTTCATGGATAAGTAAAATGCACAAATGGAATGTTGTTTATATTGGCTGATGTGGTTGCATGGGATAGTCTTATCTTGATTGTGGTTGCAATTATGCAGGTTGTGTAAGTAAGGGTGGCAAATAGGCTTGGTAAATAGCCTTATATTGTCTACATAGGCCGGTGTGTCTAGGCCGTGTGTGACACAGGTCTGCCTTATGGGCTTGTGGTCCGGCCGTGTGATCCAGCCATGTGTCCCCTGCACCTAAAAATTTCAAGTCAGTATGCATGATAGTAAGCAGACAGGAAGAAGCACGACCGTGTGTCTTAGCCGCGTGAAGGACACGGGCCAGCACACGGGTGTGTGCCTTGGCCGGGTGACATTTTGGGGATGCTGACATCAGAAACAGAATGTTTATTTTTTGCACACGGGCTAGGACACGGATGTGTCATGACCGTGTGAAGGACATAGGCCAGGGACACGGGCGCGTGCCAGGCCGTGTGAAAACCCTTGTAGGTGTGCATTTAGAATTAATTCCACACGAGTGGAGGTCACGAGCGTGTCCCTATCTTGCTTAGGCCGTGCGAGTCACACAAGCCATCAATACGACCATGTTGAAATGGCCACACAGGCGTATTGCCCTTCCGCATGGGTGTGTACCTTGTTTCAAAGTCAAGTTTTCTATTGATGGTTTTAGGACCCGAGGTGATCCCGAGTAGTTTTCAATGGTCGATTTGGGGCTTGTAGGCCCATAATAAGAAGTTTGAAGTAGAAATTGAAAAATTGTAAATTGGACCAAGTCTTGGTGATTTTGCGGAACGTTTGTATGCAGGAGATCGAGTTAGGTAATGCCTCATATCCCGTTCCAGCATGGGTTACGGGTATGGATTGTTACCTTTAGTGGTATCAGAACTATGGTTTAGTCGGTTCTAGGACTAACCTAACAAGAGTGCGAGTCTAGCTATACTTGCCATAACTGTATATTGATAGTGTGATGACTTCTGATAATTATAAATTATATTTTCATATAGTAAATAGATCCTGATAGAGCTACGACAGATGATGTGGAGAGTAAGGCACCAGCTCTCGTCGGAGGGAGTGCGCCAGTTGAGAGTGAGCCCGTAACTATAGGCCAAGGTGGAGGGGCTAGAGAAGCTTATCTCCAAATGATGGATGCTTGGTATACGAAGTTTGTTCGTGCGAATCCGATCAGTCCACCTCCCCTAACTCCTCCGATTCCTCAGTATGCCTCGGTGGCTCCGCAACGCGCGGACTTGATCAGGAGGGAGAAGCCTCCGGTAGACAAGATTAAGAAGTAAGGGGCAGAGGAATTCCAGTCTAACTTAGATGACGACCCGGAGAAAGCAGAGTTTTGGTTAGAGAATACCGTTTAGGTGTTCGATGAATTGTCGTGCACGCCTGAAGAGTGCGTGAAGTGTGCAGTGTTATTCCTACAAGATTTGGCTTATCAGTGGTGGAATACTCTCGTGTCCGTTGTACCGAGAGAGAGGATCACTTGGGAATTCTTCAAGGAAGAATTTCAGAAAAATTATATTAGTCAAAGGTTCATAGATCAAAAGAGGAAGGAATTCCTAGAGTTAAAGCAAGGCCGAATGTCGGTGATAGAATATGAGCGTGAATTTCTGAGGCTCAGTAAGTATACGAGGTAGTGTGTGTCTACAGAAGCCACTATGTGTAAGAGGTTTGAAGATGGTTTTAATGAAGATATCCGAGTATTTGTTGGCATCCTAGAACTAAGATAATTTGTAGTGCTCGTTGAGAGAGCATGCAAGGAAGAGGAGCTGGTAAAAGAGAGGAGGAAAGCGGCTTTTGAGTCGCGAGATTCAAAGAAGAGACAGATGGGGGAGTCACATCAATCCTCATCTAAGAGATTGAAGGAATTCACTACTTGATCGAATGTTTTAGTGGGGTTTTCGAATAGAAATAAGAACCGACAGAACACAACTTCTAGAGCCCAAACCACTTCTGTGACGAGCATTGGTAGTGCTCAGCCAAATAGACCAAAATGTTCGTAATGTGGTAGGTGTCACTCCGGCGAGTGCTGGGGGAATGAAAGGGGCTATTTTAAGTGTGGATCATTAGAAAATTTCATTCGAGATTGTCCTGAAATGGAAGAGGGAGAGAAAAAGCAAGAAGTAAAGGGAAATAGTGCTCCATTGAGGGGTAGACCACAAAATAACTCTGGAAGCGGGGCTACTAGCAGACGTGCGCTAAGAGATGCTATAGTGTGGTCCGAGGGCAAAGCGCTTGCAAGGACTTCGCTATTTGTGCCTGTGAAGAGGCAGAATCTCCCGATGTGATCACGGGTACCTTTTCTACCCATGAAATATCTGTTGTTGCTTTAATTGACCAGGGGTCTACCCACTCTTATATTTGTATGGAATTGATACCTCGTATGAGCATGATAGTAGAGTCCATTGAGTTTGTGGTAAAAGTGTCCAACCCTTTAGGTAGACATGTGCTAGTGAACCAAGTATGTAGATATTGTCCTTTGACAATTAGAGATCAATGTTTTCTGTCTAACCTGATGTTATTGTCGTTTAATGAATTTGACGTAATCCTTGGGATGGATTGGTTGACTTCTCATAGTGTTGTAGTAGACTATGGGAGAAAAGTCATTGAGTTGAATTGTGAAGACGAAATTGTTTTTCGGGTTAGACCAGATGAGTCGGATAATTTACCTGTAATAGTATCGTCTTTGACTGTGGAAAAATATTTGAGAAAAGGATATGAAGCTTACCTAGCTTTGGTGTTAAATAATCAAGTGTCTGAGTTGAAGATTGAATCGGTTCCTGTAACACCCCGTGCCCGAGACCGTTTCCGGAGTCGAACACGAGGTGCTGACCGACTTAATTCATTTACTTGCATAGTTCATTTTAAAAATTTCCAGATAGCTGGCTAACTGTGTCACTGTCACCTTAAAAATCATATCTTGAGTTCCACAACTCGAAAATCAGTTTTGTGATTTTTCCCTGAAACTAGACTCATATATTCATCTACAAATTTTTTTCTATAATTTTTGGTCGGGCCAATTAGTACAGTTTATTAGTTAAAGTCTACTATGTTACAGGGATTGACTACACTGACCTTCGCGCATTACAACTTGAATATCTCCCTGTACAGGGCTTCAATACTGCTTCCGTTTGTTTCTATAGAAACTAGACTCAAAGAGGAATCTATAAATATATGGCATGACTCCTAATTATCTCTAGTTAATTTATAATGAATTTCCAAAGTCGGAACAGGGAATCCAGAAACCGTTCTGGCCCTGTTTCACGAAAACCTAAATATCTCTTAACATACAACTCATATGACCGTTTCGTTTCTTCCATATGAAAGTATATTCATCAAGGTTCATTTACGTAATTTATTCACTATTTAATTCCATTCTTACTATTTTTAGTGATTTTTCACATCCACATCGCTGCTGCTGTCAGCATCTGCCTTTAAGGTAGACTTTACCTATTTCATAGTTTCCATGATTCAATTAGCCCTTTTTTTTGCATACATAGCACAAAGTATAATCATGATTAACCATTCCAATGGCTAATCATTTCCAAACATTTCCATACCTCTTAGTGATCAACATACAAAATGATTATAGTACTATGCTAAAAACGTATATAAGCCATTTTCGCATGGCTATCCAAATTTACACAAAATCCATGGGTACATGACCAACAACAAGAAGGGTAGTCCTATACATGCCATTTCAAAGTTTAACCAAAATTGTACCAAAAGGGGGCTTTGATAGTGTGGGAGACTTCGACTTCCAAAAATCCCGAGTCCAATAGCTGACGAGCCAAAATCTATAAAACAGAGAAACAAAGAAACGGAGTAAGCAATTTATGCTTAGTAAGTTTTGAGCAAGGGATTCCAGCACAACAAAAGTATAGCATTCATATAGCTAAACGGATAATTTCATATGCACAAATTCTCAATATCATACTTACTTCACATTACCAACCCTTATGTTCATACACAAAAGATCAACTTAGCCAAAGGCCGGTAGCTCATTTATCGACTGAGCGAATACAGATTTGTAAGGGATCAACTAATTCAAAGCACACACGAAACATATCTCATCGCTGGGATTTTACGAGCGTATTAATTTAAATTTTTACAGCAAGATCGCTCGTTCCCAAATCAAGCATCTTCGGGGTTTAGCCGGATATAACCACTCGCACAAGGCCTTCGGGTCTTAACCCGGATATGATCACTAGCATAAATGCCTTCGGGACTTAGCCCGGATATAGTCGCTAGCACAAATGCCTTCGGATCTTAGTCCGGATGTAGTCGCTTAGCACAAAAGCCTTCGGGACTTAGCCCGGATATCATTCGAGTAACCACGCACATATATCAATAAATCATGACACATTCATATTTCATTTTCATTACCAAAGCTCAAACACAAGACACTTATCACATTTACGATTTCGGCTTAATAGCCACATACAAGAGCATGATTTTGATTTACTTAAGACATAATCTAATCGAATCATAATTTAAGTCCCATTACTCGAAAACTTACCTCGGATGTTGTCGAACGATTCCGATGGCTATTCGACCACTTTTTCCTTCCCTTTATCGGATTTAGTTCCCCTTTGCTCTTGAGCTTAATTTAACAAATAAATTGATTTAATCATTTGAGCATCGAAAAGAGGAACTCAAGGTACTTGGCCCACATATATTCATTAGACATTAAAGTCACATATGTACGGAATCATGAATCAAACTCAACACATTAGTTAATACTCTCCTTAGCCGAATTTTCTAAGTCAAGATAAAGCCTTCAATATGCTTACCTATGGCCGAACAACACATAACCAATGTACTAATTCATGTGGCCGATTATGCATGTCTATGTTGAGGCCAATTATGTACTCAATACCACACACAAATGGCATACCTTTTACTAACTAATGCATTACATATTATAACTCAATACGCATCCATCATGTACTCCATAACCGAAACACCATCATATGTAAATATATACCTTGAGATATTGTATATGTCATACCAATACGTCATGTGCAAACATATATATATGTGCAAGAGCCGAATCTCAAAGTTGATTATAACTAAACATGAACATAAATCCAAAACACAAATCTTACCTACCATGCAATAAGCATAAATCATACTTATGGATATACCATGGCCAAATACATCACAACACCATACCATTTCAATTTTGGTCATGGTTAAACAAAGAACTTAATGTCTCACTCAAAAATGCTAAAAAGAAAATCCAAGAGTCATCAATCCACCATCACATGTATCATTAACAAGCTTCATCTTTAGCATGCAATGGCATTAACACAAAATCCACCTAGGCCGAATATCATCCCCATGACATAGCAAAGATTTGAACCATGGGCTAATTAGAACTCAAGCTAGCAACTAAAAACATGCATGAATCTCAAGGCACAACCTCAAACATACCTTAATCTAGGTACAAGTATGGCCAAACCTCCTCCTAATCCTCTTCCAAACCAAACATGAAGCAAGAACTCCTTCCTCATTCCTTAGGATTTTCGGCCAAAAGAAATGAAAAAGGATGAACAAATTTTTTTTCTTTTCTTCAACTCACGGCAATGGGGGGGGGGGAACACTCACACACATTCTTTCTTTTTTTCCATTTCTTTATTACCCATACTCCTTATTTTATTTTTCCTAACATACCTCACTAACATAACATGTTTGTGACATGTTTCCACTCATAGCATGGCCGGCCACTACTAATTAGGGGGGAAATTTGACATGCAAGTCCTCCCTTTTTATTACATGCACTATTAGATCCTTATAGATTAGCCTATCACATTTCAAAAGTGTCACACAAATCCTACTAACTGAATTCACATGCAATCGACTAAATCGAAGCTTGAAATTTTCACACATTCATAATTACATATTCTAGACAATAAATATCACATTCAAACATTTCGGTGACTCGGTTTAGTGGTCTCGAAACCACTTCCCGACTAGGGTCAATTTTGGGCTGTCACAACTCTCCCCCACTTAAGAAATTTTCGTCCCCGAAAATCTTACCAGTAAATAAGTTTGGGTATCGTTCTTTCATGGCATTCTCGGTTTCGCAAGTAGCTTCTTCGACTCCGTGTTTGAGCCATGACACCTTTACTAACGGAACCCTTTTGTTTCGCAACTCTTTCACTTCACGAGCTAGGATACGAATCGGTTCTTCTTCATAACTCAAGTCAGATTGAATTTCAACTTCTGATGGATTAATCACGTGTGACGGATCGGATCAATAACGTCGAAGCATCGAAACATGAAAGACGTCGTGAATCTTTTCAAGTTCAGGGGGCAAAATCAATCTATACACAACTGGACCAACTCGTTCGGAGATTTCGTATGGCCCAATGAATCTCGGGCTTAACTTGCCCTTACGGCCAAATCTGAGTATCTTTTTCCAAGGCGAAACTTTAAGAAACACTTTATCTCCCACCTGATATTCAATGTCTTTTCGTTTCAAATCCGCATACGATTTCTGACGATCTGTGGCTGCCTTCAGGCTTTTACGGATTACCTTTACTTTCTGTTCGGCATCTTTAATCAAATCAACTCCGAAAATTTTACTTTCACCGAGCTCGGTCCAAAACAATGGTGTACGGCATTTACGACTGTACAAAGCCTCGTAAGGTGCCATCTTAATACTTGATTGAAAACTATTGTTGTAAGCGAATTCAATCAAAGGTAAATACTGTTCCCATGAACCACTGAACTCGAGGATGCAACATCTCAACATATCCTCAAGTATCTGAATTATCCGCTCGGATTGACCATCGGTTTGGGGGTGAAAAGCAGTGCTAAAATGCAGCTTGGTACCCAAAGCTTCTTGCAATTTCTTCCAAAATCGTGAGGTGAATCTCGGATCTCTATCCGACACGATAGAAATAGGTACCCCGTGTAATCTCACAATCTGAGAAACATACAATTCAGCTAGTTTATCCATTGAGAAATCCGTGCGTACGGGGATAAAATGAGCTGACTTAGTCAATCTATCAAGGACGACCCAAATCGCATCTTTCTTACTTGCCGACACTGGCAACCCAGATACAAAATCCATCGTGACTCGTTCCCATTTCCATTCAGGTATCATGATCGGCTGAAGCAAACCCGTGGGCACTTGATGTTCCGCCTTCACTTGCTGACATACTAAGCACTTCGAAACAAAGTCAAAAATGTCTCGTTTCATACTATACCACCAAAACTGACGTCTTAGGTCGTTGTACATTTTCGTACTCCCCGGGTGGATTGACATTCGGCTACAATGAGCTTCGTTCAGAATCATCGAAATAAGTTCTGAATTTCTTGGAACACACAAACGATTCCTGAACCTCAAACAATCGTTATCATCAATTTGAAATTCAGATTCCATATTCGGAACATATTCAGCCCGTTTTGCAACCAATTCATCGTCGACTTTCTGAGCTTCACGAATTTGATGAATCAATAATGGTTTGGCCTTTAATTCATCTACTAACATATTGTCGGGTAGAACAGACAAGTGTACATTCATCGCTCGTAAAGCAAACAGTGATTTCCGGCTTAAGGCGTCCGCAACCACATTAGCCTTTCCCGGGTGATAATCAATGACAAGCTCATAATCTTTCAACAACTCAAGCCAACGCCTTTGTCACAGATTCAAGTCTCTTTGAGTCATCAAATATTTGAGACTTTTGTGATCCGAAAATACATGGCACTTCTCACCAAATAAGTAATGTCGCCATATTTTCAAAGCGAATATGATGGCAGCTAATTCGAGATCATGGGTCGGATAATTTTTCTCATGTGGCTTTAATTGTCTCGACGCATAGGCCACAACTCGACCTTCTTGCATCAATACGCAACCCAACCCAAGTAGGGAGGCATCACTATAAATGACAAACTCTTTGCCGGATTCGGGCTGCACTAGTACTGGAGCTTCCGTCAAATGAGTTTTCAATTGATCGAAACTTTTCTGACACTTTTCTGTTCATTCAAACTTAACATCTTTCTGAAGCAGTTTCGTTATTGGTGTGGCTATCATCGAGAAACCTTTTACAAACCGTCGGTAGTAACCGGCAAGTCCCAAAAAGCTCCGAACCTCAGTAATATTTCTCGAAGGCTTCCAGTTAAGTATGGCTGAAATTTTGCTCGGGTCAACTCGAATACCCGATGCGGATACCACATGACCCAAGAAGCTAACCTCTCTTAACCAGAACTCACACTTACTGAACTTAGCATATAACTGCTTATCCCGCAAAATTTGCAACACTAATCTCAGGTGCTCAGCATGTTCGGTCTCATCTCTTGAATAGACCAAGATGTCATCAATGAACACAACTACGAACCGGTCCAAATACTGTCTGAAGATCTGATTCATCAAATCCATAAATACCGCAGGGGCATTAGTGAGCCCGAACGGCATCACTAAGAACTCGTAGTGACCGTACCTCGTTCTGAAAGCAGTTTTGGGTACGTCTGAATCTCGAATCCGCAACTGATAAGAACCCGATCTCAAATCTATCTTTGAAAACACTGAGGCTCCCTTTAGTTGATCAAACAAATCATCAATACGCGGTAACGGATATTTATTCTTTATCGTCACTTTATTCAGCTGACGATAGTCAATGCACAACCTCATGGTTCCGTCCTTCTTTTTCACAAACAATACTGGTGCACCCCAAGGTGAGAAACTTGGTCGAGCGAAACCTCTATCCGTCAATTCTTGTAACTGAGCTTTCAACTCTTTTAACTCGGTTGGTGCCATACGATACAGAGCTATCGAAATCGGCGTAGTCCCAGGTACGAGCTCAATACCAAACTCTATCTCCCGAACAGGTGGCAAACTCGGTAATTCTTCGGGAAAAACATCCGGGTATTCACAAACCACCGGCACAGATTCGAGTTTTATTTCTAACTCCTTATCATCACGTACATATGCAAGGTATGCTTCGCACCCCTTTCTTACATATTTCTGGGCCAACATTGATGATATTACAGCTGGCAACCCCTTTAAGTCCGTAGACTCAACTCGGATCATCTCGTTATTTGCGCACCTCAAATCCATAGTCTTTCTTTTGCAATTCACAACCGCATCATGCACGTTCAACCAATCCAAACCAAGAATAACATCAAATTCATCAAACGGCAAAAGCATCAAGTCCGTCGGAAAACAGGAACCTCGAATTACTAGGGGACATTTCTTACACACTTTGTCGACAAGCACGTAACGACCCAAGGGATTTGACACCCGAATTACGAACTCAGTAGACTCAATAGGTAAAGTCTTACTGGATGCTAAGGTTTCGCATATATAAGAATGAGTAGAATCAGGGTCAATCAAAGCAATCACATTAGTATCAAAGAGAGTAAAAGTACCGGTAATAAATCTGACGAGGAAGCATCCTCGCGTGCGCGTATAGCATAAGCCCTAGCAGGAGCGCGAGCCTCGGATCTGGTCGTAGCATCTCTAGATCCTCTCTGACCACCACTAGCATTGCCCGTATTTCT
The DNA here is from genome assembly GCF_007990345.1 of Gossypium hirsutum. Taxonomy (NCBI): domain Eukaryota; kingdom Viridiplantae; phylum Streptophyta; class Magnoliopsida; order Malvales; family Malvaceae; genus Gossypium; species Gossypium hirsutum. The sequence continues at coordinate 44,521,705 of NC_053427.1, forward strand.
AGATGGTCTACCTCGAGCAGTGGTAGCACCCGGTTTCCCACTCTGATTTACATTCTGTTCAGACAACCTCGGGCAATCTTTAATGAAGTGGTCAACTGATCCGCACTTGTAACAGGAGCGATCATGGAATCTACAACTCCCCGAATGCCATTTACCGCAATATCGACATTCCGTTCTTTCCCGACGATCATTTCCAACACTGGCGACAGAAGTGACTCGTGTGCTCACAGGGGGTCGATCGTGATCTCGTCTAGAGAAACCCGAAGTGTCCCTAGACCGGCCTAAGTCATCTCTAAATTTCTTCGATGACTGTGGGAAGGGCTTCCCCGAAGACCTCTTACGAAACTCCTTTGCTCCCATATCAGCTTTTCTTTTCTCCATACTTAGCTCCTCGGCTTTACAAGCTCGCTCAACAAGTACCACAAATTCTCAGATTTCCAAGATGCCAACATACAGCTTTATATCATCATTTAGTCCATCCTCGAAACGTTTACACATCACAGCTTCTGAAGAAATGCATTCTCGCGCATACCGGCTAAGCCTCACAAATTTTCGTTCATAGTCGGTAACCGACATGGAACCTTGTTTGAGTTCAAGAAATTCCTTCCGTTTTTGGTCAATGAATCTCTGACTGATATACTTTTTTCGAAACTCGGTTTGGAAAAACTCCCAAGTTACTTGCTCTCTAGGCACAACAGAAGTCGACGTATTCCACCAATAGTAGGCAGAATCACGTAGCAAGGAGATAGTACACTTTAGGCACTCATCGGGTGTGCAAGATAGCTCGTCGAGTACTCGGATAGTGTTGTCCAACCAAAATTCAGCTTGCTCGGCATCATCGCTGTCCATAGCTTTAAATTCAGTAGCCCCGTGTTTTCGGATTCTGTCAACTGGGGGCTTATTTGACCTTATTTGGTCAGTTGCCGGAGGTATTGTAGGTGTGGGGGTGGCATTAGTCGGGAATGGAGGTTGTGGAACAGCCGTATTAGTTCGAATGTATTGGTTGAACCAATCATTCATTACGCTATAGAAAGCTTGTCTAGCTTCGTCATTCGGATTACTAGCAATCGGTTGAGAGTCCGCCGGAGCTGTCCCTTGTGTGGGAGTAGGCGCCACACTCTCAAGATCATCAGGTACCGTTCGGTCGGGATCGGGATCCGTAACTATAAATAAACACATTTTCAATCGTCAGAAATCACCATACTATCAAATAATCACAAAATGGCATGTATAGCTAGACCCAAACGTATTACGGTAGTCCTAGAATCGACTAAACCGTAGCTCTGATACCAATGAAATTGTAACACCCTATGCCCGGGACCGTTGCCGGAGTCGAACACGAGGTGCTGACCGACTTAATTCATTTACTTGCACAGTTCATTTTAAAAATTTCCAGGCAGCTAGCTAACTGTGTCACTGTCACCTTAAAAATCATATCTTGAGTTCCAGAACTCGAAAATAAGTTTCGTGATTTTTACCTAAAACTAGACTCATATATGCATCTAAAATTTTTTTTCTATAATTTTTGGTCAGGCCAATTAGTACAGTTTATTAGTTAAATTCTCCCATGTTACAGGGATCGACTACGCTGACCTTCGCGCATTATGACTTGGATATCTCCCTTTACAGGGATTCAATACTGATTCCGTTTGTTTCTATAGAAACTAGACTCAAAGTGGAATCTATAAATATATGGCATGACTCCTAATTATCTCTGGTTAATTTATAATGAATTTCCAAAGTCGAAACAGGGAATCCAGAAACCGTTCTGGCCCTGTTTCACGAAAACCTAAATATCTCTTAACATACAACTCATATGACCGTTTCGTTTCTTCCATATGAAAGTAGATTCATCAAGGTTCATTTAAATAATTTATTCACTATTTAATTCCATTCCTACTATTTTTAGTGATTTTTCACATCCACATCGCTGCTGCTGTCAGCATCTGCCTTTAAGGTAGACTTTACCTATTTCATAGTTTCCATGATTCAATTAGCCCTTTTTTTGCATACATAGCACAAAGTATAATCATGATTAACCATTCCAATGGCTAATCATTTCCAAACATTTCCATACCTCTTAGTGATCAACATACAAAACGATTATAGTACTATGCTAAAAACGTATATAAGCCATTTTTGCATGGCTATCCAAATTTACAGAAAATCCATGGGTACATGACCAACAACAAGAAGGGTAGTCCTATACATGCCATTTCAAAGTTCAACCAAAATTGTACCAAAAGGGGGCTTTGATAGTGTGGGAGACTTCGACTTCCAAAAATCCTGAGTCCGATAGCTGACGAGCCAAAATCTATAAAACAGAGAAACAAAGAAACGGAGTAAGCAATTGATGCTTAGTAAGTTTTGAGCAAGGGATTCCAGCACAACAAAAGTATAGCATTCATATAGCTAAACGGATAATTTCATATGCACAAATTCTCAATATCATACTTACTTCACATTACCAACCCTTATGTTCATACACAAAAGATCAACTTAGCCAAAGGCCGGTAGCTCATTTATCGACTGAGCAAATACAGATTTGTAAGGGATCAACTAATTCAAAGCACACACGAAACATACCTCATCGCTGGGATTTTACGAGCGTATTAATTTAAATTTTTACAGCAAGATCGCTCGTTCCCAAATCAAGCATCTTCGGGGTTTAGCCGGATATAACCACTCGCACAAGGCCTTCGGGTCTTAACTCGGATATGGTCACTAACATAAATGCCTTCGGGACTTAGCCCGGATATAGTCGCTAGCACAAATGCCTTCGGATCTTAGTCCGGATGTAGTCGTTTAGCACAAAAGCCTTCGGGACTTAGCCCGGATATCATTCGAGTAACCACGCACATATATCAATAAATCATGACACATTCATATTTCATTTTCATTACCAAAGCTCAAACACAAGACACTTATCACATTTACGATTTCGGCTCAATAGCCACATACAAGAGCATGATTTTGATTTACTTAAGACATAATCTAATCGAATCATAATTTAAGTCCCATTACTCGAAAACTTACCTCGGATGTTGTCGAATGATTCCGATGGCTATTCGACCACTTTTTCCTTCCCTTTATCGGATTTAGTTCCCCTTTGCTCTTGAGCTTAATTTAACAAATAAATTGATTTAATCATTTGAGCATCGAAAAGAGGAACTCAAGGTACTTGGCCCACATATATTCATTAGACATTGAAGTCACATATGTACGGAATCATGAATCAAACTCAACACATTAGTTAATACTCTCCTTAGCCGAATTTTCTAAGCCAAGATAAAGCCTTCAATATGCTTACCTATGGCCGAACAACACATAACCAATGTACTAATTCATGTGGCCGATTATGCATGTCTATGTTGAGGCCAATTATATACTCAATACCACACACAAATGGCATACCTTTTACTAACTAATGCATTATATATTATAACTCAATACGCATCCATCATGTACTCCATAACCGAAACACCATCATATGTAAATATATACCTTGAGATATTGTATATGTCATACCAATACGTCATGTGCAAACATATATATATATATGTGCAAGAGCCGAATCTCAAAGTTGATTATAACTAAACATGAACATAAATCCAAAACACAAATCTTACCTACCATGCAATAAGCATAAATCATACTTATGGATATACCATGGCCGAATACATCACAACACCATACCATTTCAATTTTGGTCATGGTTAAACAAAGAACTTAATGTCTCACTCAAAAATGCTAAAAAGAAAATCCAAGAGTCATCAATCCACCATCACATGTATCATTAACAAGCTTCATATTTAGCATGCAATGGAATTAACACAAAATCCACCTAGGCCGAATATCATCCCCATGACATAGCAAAGATTTGAACCATGGGCTAATTAGAACTCAAGATAGCAACTAAAAACATGCATGAATCTCATGGCACAACCTCAAACATACCTTAATCTAGATACAAGTATGGCCAAACCTCCTCCTAATCCTCTTCCAAACCAAACATGAAGCAAGAACTCCTTCCTCCTTCTTTAGAATTTTCGGCCAAAAGAAATGAAAAAGGATGAACAAAATTTTTTTTTCTTTTCTTCAACTCACGGCAATGGGGGGGAACACTCACACACATTCTTTCTTTTTTTCCATTTCTTTATTACCCATACTCCTTATTTTATTTTTCCTAACATACCTCACTAACATAACATGTTTGTGACATGTTTCCACTCATAGCATGGCCGGCCACTACTAATTAGGGGGAAATTTGACATGCAAGTCCTCCCTTTTTATTACATGCACTATTAGATCCTTATAGATTAGCCTATCACATTTCAAAAGTGTCACACAAATCCTACTAACTGAATTCACATGCAATCGACTAAATCGAAGCTTGAAATTTTCACACATTCATAATTACATATTCTAGACAATAAATATCACATTCAAACATTTCGGTGACTCGGTTTAGCGGTCCCGAAACCACTTCCCGACTAGGGTCAACTTTGGGCTGTCACAGTACCAGTGGGTTGTGAGTTTACAGATGTATTTCCGGAGAAATTACCTGGATTACCTCCAGTGAGGGAAGTTTAGTTTGGAATTGAGTTGATATTGGGCATGTCACCTATCTCGATTGCTCCATATAGGATGGCTTCTACGGAGTTAAAGGGGTTGAAAGCTCAACTACGAGAGTTTACTAACAAGAGCTTTGCGAGACCGAGTTTTTCCCCGTGGGGTGCTTCGGTGCTTGTTGTGAAAAAGAAAGATGGGTCGATGAGGTTATGTATCGACTATATACAGCTCAATAAGGTAACAATGAAGAACAAGTATCCTTTGCCAAGGATCGATGATTTGTTTGATCAGTTAAAGGGAGCCATTGTATTTTCCAAGATTGACCTAAGATCAGGATACTATTAGTTGCGGATAAAAGAGCGAGATGTACCGAAGACTGTGTTTCGGACAAGATACGGGCATTATGAGTTCCTCGTCATGCCCTTTGGTTTTACTAATGCCCTGACGGTGTTTATGGATTTGATGAACCGCTTTTTTTGACCGTGTTTGGATAAGTTCGTGGTGGTCTTTATCAAAGACATACTGATTTACTCACGTGATGAAAGTGAGCATGCGAAGCATTTGAGGACTGTATTATAGACCCTGAGAGACAAGCAATTGTATGCCAAGTTCAGTAAGAGCGAATTCTGGCTTAGAGAGGTTAGATTTCAAGGACACATTGTGTTAGGTGACGGGATTAGAGTTGACCCAAGCAAAATCTTGGCTATTGTTGAATGGAAACCGCTGAAGAATGTGATAGAGGTTAGAAGCTTTTTGGGTTTGGTTGGATATTATAGAAGGTTTGTAAATGAATTCTCTATGATAGCTACTCCAATGACAAGGCTGCTGCAAAACGATGTCAAATTCGAATGGACAGAAAAGTGCGAACAAAGTTTCAAAAAATTAAAGGCTTTGTTGATCGAAGCCCTAGTGTTAGTGCAACCGGAGTCGGTAAGGAATTTGTGATTTATAGCTATGCCTCCATGAATGGGTTGGGGTGTTTGCTTATGCAAGAAGGCAATGTTATAGCCTATGCCTCAAGATAGCTAAAGCCACACGAGAGAAATTACCCAACCTACGACTTGGAACTAGTAGCTATAGTGTTCGCATTAAAGATTTAGAGACACCATTTGTATGGCAAGAAATGCCATGTATTCACTGATCACAAAAGTGTCAAGTATTTGATGACTCAAAAGGAGTTGAATTTGCAGCAACGAAGGTGGCTAGAGCTGATAAAGGATTACGAGTTGGTGATTGACTATCATCCGGGAAAGACAAATGTAGTCGCTGACACTTTGAGTAGAAACTCATTATTCGCTTTGAGAGCCATGAATACTCAGTTGGCTATGTCTAGCGATGGTTCAGTCCTAGCAGAGTTGAGAGCTAGATCAACATTTTTACAAGAGATCCGTGAATCTCAGAAAAATGATAAGGAGTTGCAAGATAAGATGACTTAGTGTGAAACGGAATATGAATCTGAGTTTTGTATTGGTGTTGATGGACGTTTAATGTTCAAAAATAGAGTTTGTGTACCCAAGGGCAATGAGCTTATTCAGAAGATTCTATGAGAGGCCCATAGTGGTTGTTTGTCCGTCCACCCGGGCAGTGTGAAAATGTACAACGACTTGAAGAAAATGTATTGGTGGTCAGGGATGAAAAGAGATATTTCAGAGTTCGTTTCCAAGTGTCTTGTTTGTCAGCAAGTGAAGGCTGAACACCAAGTACCTTCAGGTTTGCTTCAGCCTATAATAGTTTCAGAGTGGAAGTGGGATAGAATCACTATGGATTTTGTGATGGGTTTGCTAGTAACCTCGAAGAAAAAGGATGCTGTTTGGGTTATTGTGGATAGATTAACAAAATCGGCACATTTTATACCAGCGCGTAGCGACTAATCCCTTGAGAGATTGGCTGACTTGTACGTTTTTGAGATTGTGAGGCTTCATAGAGTGCCCTTGTCAATTTTTTCAGATAAGGACCCGAGATTTACCTCGTGGTTTTGGAAAAAGTTACAAGAGGCATTGGGGACAAAGTTGAGTTTTAGCACAGCATTCCAACCAGAAACTGACGGTCAGTCGGAGAGAGTGATTCAAATTTGAGAGGACATGTTACGATGTTGTGTTGAGTTTCAGGGAGGTTGGGAAAGATACTTACCATTAATTGAATTTGCCTACAACAATAGCTATCAGTCAAGTTCGAAGATGGTGCCTTATGAGGCTTTATATGGGCGAAAGTGTCGACCTCCCTTATATTGGACCGAGCTTAGAGAGGATCAAATTCACGGGGTCGATTTAGTTAAAAAGACTGAAGAGAAAGTTAAAGTGATTCATGACTGTTTGAAGACCGCCTCAGACAGGTAGAAATCTAACGCGGATTTGAAACGGAAAGAGATCGAATTTTGAGTCGGTGATCGAGTGTTTTTAAAAGTATCCCCGTGGAAGAAAGTACTTAGATTTGGTAGAAGAGGCAAGTTGAGTCCTCATTTCATAGGACCTTATGAGATTACTAAGAGAGTAGGGCTGGTTGCCTATCGATTGACTTTGCCACCAGAATTGGAAAAGATTCACGACGTGTTTCATGTATCCATGCTACACTGATATAGATCAGACCCTTCGCATGTGATTAAGCCAATAGAATTTGAGATTCTTCCGGACATGACTTATGGCGAATAGCCAGTCAAGGTATTGGCTCGGGAAGTGAAACAATTAAGAAATAAGAGTATTGCCTTCGTGAAAGTTTTTTGGCATAGACATGGAGTCGAGGAAGCCACATGGGAACCCGAGGAGACTATGAGAAATCAGTACCAAAATTTATTCACCGGTAAGATTTTCGGGGACGAAAATCCCTAGGGGAAAGAAATGTAACAGCCGATTTAGGGCCTAGTTGGAATAGTGGTCTTGAGACCAAAAATTCGATGTCATAGAATTTATGTTATTATTATTTTGATATTATAGCATGTTTTTAAGAGTGCATGAAAAATTTGGTAAATTAATTTTGTTTGTGAGCTTAATTGCGTAAAAGGACTAAATCGCATAAAGTGCAAAAGTCCTAATTTGATAGCTAAAAGTGTCTAATAGCTAGAGAGCCTAAATTGGGGTTCTTTAAGGGAAATTAGACCCTTTAGGGAGGCATGGCCGGCCATAGGAGACAAATGTGGTCAAATATTCAAAATTTGGTAGGTTAAGTGGCTTATTTTGACTAAAATAAGAGTAAATAAAGGGAAGATGATATCATCCCTTTTTCATCTTCTTTCTCCACCAAAATCAGCCATTGGAGGGGGTTTGAAAGATTAAAAATTTAAGCAACTTATCATCTCTAAAAGTAAGTGAGTTCCATACCCTTTGTTGATGATTTTTGCATTTTTGAGAACCTTGAAGCATAAGCTTTCAAATGAGGGTACTATTTTGCAAAATGAATAAGAGACTAGGGTTTTGCCATGAAAGTATATGTAATGGTTGTTGAGTTTTTATGGAAGAAAATGAGTGTTGGGTGTCTTATACACAACTTTTGTGAAAGGTGTTAGCATGAAAACACCTAAAAGGACTTTTTTTCACAAGTTGTAAAATAGATGTTAAATACGTTAAATAGTGAGAATTTGGAGTTGCTATAAGAGTAAAAAGGGTTCGTCTAGGCTTAAGATGAGAAGAAATTCGATAAAAATTGATTTTCGAGTTTAGGGGTAAAATGGTCATTTTGCAAAAGTCTAGGGGCAAATTAGTCATTTTCCCAATTATGAATTGTAGAGTGCCTAGATTGATAAAGTGACTAAATAAGTGCATTTTTCTATTATAGATCAAGAAATACCGAATCTGAACCTAGACCGAGGAAAAGCCAAGCAAATCAACTAAATCGACTAGTTGCCACATTTTGTAATCCAAGGTAAGTTACATGTAAATAATACAACTACATTGCTTATGTATGTGTTGAATTGTACTCGAATTAATATAGCATGAATTGCTTGATTGTGGAATCGAGAAAGTATGATGATAATAGAGATAGTAGAATTCTCGATTGAACCTTAGGAAATAAATCTGATATTCATGCCATGACGTTTGGGTCACTTGTGTGAGCGAGTGTAAGACATGTTTGGGACATGCATCGGCCACATTATGAGAGCTAGTGTAAGACCATGTCTGGGACATGGCATCGGTATTGTGATGAGTGTTGGTGTAAGACATGTCTAGGACATGCTTCGGCCTTAAGACGTAGGCCCGTGTAAGTCATGTCTGGGAAATGCATTAGCTACGAGATGTGTCAGTGTAAGACCATGTCTGGGATATGGCATCGACACAGATATGCTAGAACTTGTGTAAGACCATGTCTGGGACATGGCATTGGTACCTGACCCCATGTTTGAGGCTAAACGAATATTCGATAATGTTTCAAACGGTTTAACAATGAAAGTGTGATTTAAAGTTAACAAGGAAAGTATAACCGTGTTGTGAGTGGTACAGGTACCTATATGGTATGTATGAAATGTGAGCTCAATAAATGCTATATGAGGTGTATTGAATATTGATGAGTAAGTTCTGCTTATGCCACTTGTGTATTATGATACTTGTTGATGAATGAAAAAGTTATGTTGTATATTTATTTATGTGCAACTTACTAAGCTTTATGCTTACTCCCTTTCCTTTTTCATTTTCTTATAGTACTGCCTATCTAGCTCAAGGACCTAAGGAAGTCAGAGATATTGATCACACTATCAATCGAAGCATTTGGTATAGTTTGATTTATATTTTTGAATATGGCATATATAGGTGTTAGACTTTACTATTTTTGGTGTCATTGAGAACTGGCCAAATGTGCTGGCTTGGGTTGGAAACCCTTCATTTTGTATTAAGCCTTGAATGATGGCTAATATTCATTTTGATTTATATGTAAAGATGTTATTTTCATGGATGAGTAAAATGCACAAATGGAAAGTTGTTTATGTTGGCTGATGTGGTTGCATGGGATAGTCTTATCTTGATTGTGGTTGCAATTATGCAGGTTGTGTAAGTAAGGGTGGCAAATAGGCTTGGTAAATAGCCTTATATTGTCCACATAGATAGACACATGGGCGTGTGTCGCCCGTGTGTGACACACGATCTGCCTATGGGCGTGTGGTCTGGCCATGTGTCCCCCCCATGTAAAAATTTCAAGTCAATATGCATGATAGTAAACACACGGAAAGAGACACGGCCGTGTGTCTTAGCCGTGTGAAGGACATGGGCCAGCAAATGGGCGTGTGCCTTGGTCGGGTGACATTTTAGGGATGCTGACGTTAGAAACAGAATGTCCATTTTTTGCAGACAGGCTAGGACACGGGTGTGTCATGATCGTTTGAAGGACACGGGCCAGGGACACGGGCGTGTGCTAGGCCGTGTGAAAAACCCTATAAGTGTGCATTTAGAATTAATTCCACATGGGTGGAGGTCAGGGGCGTGTCCCTATATTGCTTAGGCCGTGCGAGTCACACGGGCCATCAAGACAACCATGTTGAAATGGCCACACGGGCGTGTTGCCCTTCTGCATGGGCGTGTACCCTGTTTCAAAGTCAAATTTTCTATAGATGGTTTAAGGACCTAGGGTGATCCCGAGTAGTTTTCAATGGTCGATTTAGGGCTCGTAGGCCCATAATAAGAAGTTTAAAGTAGAAATTGAAAAAGTTCTAAATTGGACCAAGTCTTGGTGATTTGGGGAACGTTTGTATGCATGAGATTGAGTTAGGTAATGCCTCGTATCTCATTCCAGAGTGGGTTACAGCTACGGGGAGTTACATATCCAAATACATGCCAAAATAAGGTTCTTATTATGGGGACCAAGCCTATACATGCCATATTCTAATATTCACAATGTCAAAAGGTACCAAAATAAGGTTCGATAGTGTGGTGACGATCCTTGATGATCTCTGAGCTCCTGATAACTACGATATCTATAAAACAATGCAAACACACACAAAGTAAGCTTTCAAAAACTTAGTAAGCCATGTGACACCCCTAAAGTGACCCTAGTCGGAAAGCGGTTTCGGGACCGCTAAACCGAGTCACCAAATTATTTGAATATGATATTTATTGTCTAAAATATGTGAATATGAATGTGTGAAAGTTTTAAGCTTCGATTTAGTCGACTGCATGTGAATTCAGCTAATAGGACTTATGTGTGACACTTTTGAAATGTGATAGGTTAATCTATAGGATCTATTAGTGCATGTAATAAAAGGGTGGACTTGCATGTCAATTTCCCCCTTAATTTAGTAGTGGCCGGCCATGACAAGGAAGGAGGACAAAATGTTATGGGCAAAACATGTCATAAACATGTTATGTTAGTGATTTATGTTAGGAAAAATAAAATAAGGAGTATGGGATACAAAATATATGCCTTTTATATTAATAAATTAAATGTTAAATGAATAAATAATATGAAAGGTGAACTTATATTAAAAGAAATGGGTGATAAAAACAAAGTTGGTTCATCTTTTTCTTCCTCCATTGCCGTACCTAAAGAAAGAAAAGAAGAAATTGAAGTTAAGGCATTTGGTCACCTTTAAGTGGATTAAGGTATGTTAATGCTCTATCATTGAAAATCTTTGTATATTTGGAGTGGCCATCAAGTATAGAAGCTAGCTCATGGCAAATGTTTTTTGGTAAAGTTATGAAGATGACATTCGGTCATGGATGTTTGTATTTCTTTGATGTCGTTTTTGATGCTTTAGGGTATTGAGGGTTGATTATAGATGAGGTGAGTTTCTTGATTAAAATTTGATGGATGTTAAGCTAGTTAGGCAACCAAAGGTTCAATATTTTTTTTTCTTTTGTTATGTGGTTATATGTGCATTTCGGCCATGGTCTTTGCTTAAATTTGAGATTTGTAATGTGATTTTCCTAAATTGTCTATGAATTTTTGGTTGTTGATTTCATGGTAATGGTATATTGAATCCATGATTTGAATCCATGAAAATTTAGTAAGGTTGCATTCGGCAACTTGCTTGGAATTATGAAATGATGTCCAAAATTTGTAATTCATGCTTAAATATTGAAATAGAGCTTACAATTAATAGAACCATGTAATAATTGAGGATTTTATGTGTTAAATTTTGGATGTTGGAGTTTTAGCTTTGAAATAGTTGTTAGATGAGTTATAAAGTACTAAAAAATGGAAAGAGAAAGAGCTTAAGGCATGGTTAGTATTCGGCCATGATGAGAAGTAAGAAAATGAATGTTGTGGTTGAGATGATTGAGGTGGTGATCTCGAAGCTAAATGTTATAAGGAATAAGTGTATTTCTTGCTAACCGAATTATAATATAATCGAATGTGGTTTTACACAATAGTGATGTGATAAGTTTAAATTTGGTTCATTAGCTCAAGAACTCAAGGAAACAAAGTCGGATCGTGGAAAAAGGGAAATTGGTCGAATAGTCGGAATTGACGTACATTAGCGATCGAGGTAAGTTTTAAGTATTAAAGCCTATAATGTGATTGAGTATGATATGTTAAGCACATATTAAAAGAATCATAACTCTATTGTAAATTTTTATGCATATAGCCTAATGGCTATTATGAAGTATAGGTAAGTTATTGATATGATATGTTGCCAAATGGATATGATATTATGAAGTGCTAAAAGGATATGTCAGAAGAGTAAAATTGTGATAAACCTGCTCAGGACAGCAGCAGTAACATGAATTTAGAAAATCACCATAAATTGTTGGAGTTGAATGGGAGGCTGAATAAATTATGAAATTAAAGCTTAATGAGTCTAGTTTCTTATAAAAGAAACCGTGTAAGAAAATTTATTTCCGATAATGAGATATTTAAAGTTGTGTGAGACAGTGCAGAATGACACTGTAATCCTCTGTTCCGTTTTTAGAAAATCATTATAAATTGTACAAAAATGGTTATAAGATAAAATTTATATGATTAGACTCCTTAATGAGTCTAGTTTCAAATGAAATCAAATACAACACATTTTGAATTCTGTAAAATGAGAAATCTGATTCGTAGTGAAGAGTGATCAGATTAGTCAAATAGTGAAACAGGGGAAAATTTAAGAAAAATCTGGTATTGATTGGCCAAACCTAAAATTCTGGAAATTTTATGGATGGAATATATACGAGTCTATATTCAGGAAAAATTAACGGAAAGTGATTTGGAGTTTTGGAGCTCCAGTTATAAATGATTTAGTGACTATTGCTCAGGAAAAACAGCTTGTGCTGAATTTGAGATTGTGTTGTAAACCTTGATAAACTTGTTCTAGTTGCTCATAAGCTATTGATTAAACCCATACGTGAATTCTAAATTGTGATATTGGAAAATGATAGATGTAGATTCAGCCAAGACAGTGTATATATGTGATAAGGCCTAATGGCCGATGTGATGAATGTGAAAGTGTATATGTGTGATAAGGCCTAATGGCCGATGTGATGAATGTGAAAGTGTATATGTGTGATAAGGCCTAATGGCCGATGTGATGAATGTGAAAGTGTATATGTGTGATAAGGCCTAATAGCCGATGTGATGAATGTGAGAGTGTATATATGTGATAAGGCCTAATAGCCGATGTGATGAATGTGAAAGTGTATATATGTGATAAGGCCTAATAGCCGATGTGATGAATGTGAAAGTGTATATATGTGATAAGGCCTAATAGTCGATGTGATGAATGTGAAAGTGTATATATGTAATAAGGCCTAATGGCCGGTGTGATGAATGTGAAAGTGTATATATGTGATAAGGCCTAATGGCCGATGTGATGAATGTGAAAGTGTATAGATGTGACAGGGCCGAGTGGCCAACGTGATGGATGTGAAAGTGCATAAATGTGATAAGTCCCGAAGGGCATTTGTGTCAGTACTATATCCGGGTTAAAACCCCGCAGGCTTTATGCGAGAATATTATCACTAATTAATGTCCGTAAGCTTTGTGCTCGTACTATATCCGAGCTCTAAAGACCCGATGACTACGTGTGGGAATTTTGTCCGGGTAAGACCCGATAACTTCGTGTGGAGATTATGTCCGGGTAAGACTCCGTAATAAGAATTGCTTATAAATATATTCAATGCGAAAGGTTAAACAGGTATGTACTCCAAGTTTATATGTGAGCTTGATTTGCACTAAATCATAAGGTAGTTATGTGATGCATACGAGAGCAATCTATGAGACTATTCCTATGATTATGTGACATCGGATCAGTGTGAGAGGCGATGTGAAATCATACGATATATCTATGCCACATGAGCTCACTTTTATGTGAAAGTTTATCTGCCTATTGTATATGATGAGACGTGTATATTCGGTAAAGGGATGGTATGCCCGAAGGAAGAGTGAAATAAAAATACGAACAACTATGTTATAATTTGATTGTTATCTGTTGACACTGCTTAAAACTTACTAAGCATTGTAATGCTTACTCCGTTTACTCTGTTTCCTCTATTTTATAGATCTCATTGCGAAGCTACAGGCTCGGGGATCGTCAGCAACTAGTCACACTATCACTATCCACTGTTTGGTACTGCTATGTTTTGGATTATCTTATGGCATGTATAAAATAGACTAGTGGCGGAAGAATATTTTGGTTAATGTATATAGCCATGCAAAAATGGTTTATATATGTTTGAGCATAATGTTATAATCATTTGGTATGGAATGGTTAATCACTATCATAATTTGTGCTATTTATGCTAAAAGGGCTAGTTGAATCATGGAAACTATGAAATAGGTAAAGTCTACCTTAAAGGCAGATGCTGGCAGCAGCAGTGATGTAGATTTGGAAAATCACTAAAAATAGTAGGATTGGAATTAAATAATGAATAAATTATTTAAACGAACCTTCATGAATCTATTTTCATAGGAAAGTAACGAAACGATCATATGGACAGTATGTTAAGAGATATTCAGGTTCTCGTGAGACAGGGCCAGAACAGTTTCTGGATTCCCTGTTCCAACTTTGGAAATTCATTATAAATTAACCAGAGATAATTAGGAGTCATGCCATATATGTATATATTTCTCTCTGAGTCTAGTTTCTATAGAAATAAACGGCATCAGTATTGAAGCTCTGTGCAGGGAGATATCCAAGTCGTAATGCGCAAAGGTCAGTGTAGTCGATCCCTGTAACATGGGAGAATTTGACTAATAAAATGTACTAATTGGCCCGACCAAAATTTCTAGAAAAAAATATGTAGATGGGAATATGAGTCTAGTTTCAGGGAAAAATTACAAAACTGATTTTCGAGTTGTGAAACTCAAGATATGATTTTTAAGGTGACAGTGTCGCAGTTAGCCAACTGCCTGGAAAATTTTAAAATGGATTGCGATAGTAAGCGAATTTAGTCTGTGAACCCCTCGTGTCCGACTCCGGCAACGGTCTCGGGTACGGGGTGTTACACCTTACCTATTCCGGCGACGGTTACGGGATAGGGGTGTTACATTTTATTGGTATCAGAGCTACGGTTTAGTCGATTCTAGGACTAACGTAGCACGCGTGAGTCTATTTATACATGCCATAAAGTGATAAAATGATAGTGTGATGATTTTTGGCTGTGTTTGCTGTATTGTAATGAATCTTGATCCCGATCGAGCTGTAGCAAGCTTCTGACTATGAGAATTTGCAATATAACTTCATTTAGATATGCCTAAATTATTAAGTTGATCAGGTACGTATCATGTACTCGTATTTGAATTTCGATTTGGATTGAATTATAAGGGTATAAGTGATGCAATTTTGAATGAGTGTTATGACTATAAATGTGATTTTTTTATGTGGCTATGGAACTGAAAGTTGAATGGTCGATAAGCATGTTGTGTTTGTATTCAAGTAATGTAAATGATATACTAATGTGTATTGCTATATGTGTATATGTATGTAGAGACGAAATTGTCGAATGTAAAAAGGCAGTGAAGCGTATAGAGTGGTTGGTTTTCAGCACTAAGTGTGCGGGCAATAAGTGTTCACGGTTGTGAGATTGGCACTAAGTGTGCGGGCAATAAGTGTTCACGGTTGTGAGATTGGCACTAAGTGTGCGGGCTTGAAATGCATGGCACTAAGTGTGCGAGTTTAAAGTACATGGCACTAAGTGTGCGTGGTTGATTATTAAGCACTATGTGTGCGAACCCACTATATATATATTTTCTATCAATTATTTATATTAAGGGTGCGACCTTACCAAGTCGATTTCGGATAGCGGAAAGGGGTAAGTTCTTGAGTAATAGAGCTTAAATTATGATTTGATTAGATCATGTTTTAAGCAAATCAAAATCATGCTCTTTGTGTGTGGCTATTGAGCCGAAATTGCAAGAATGATAAGTGTCTTGTGTTTGAATTTTGCTAATGAAAATGAAATACGAATGTGTCATGATTTATTGTTAAATGTGCATGGTTATTCGAATGATGTCCGGGCTAAGTCCCGAAGGCTTTGTGCTAAGTGACCATATCCGGGCTAAGTCCCGAAGAGCATTCATGCTAGTGATGTATCCGGGCTAAGTTCCGAAGAGCATTCGTGCTAGTGATATATCCGTGCTAAACCCCGAAGAGCATTCGTGCTGGTGTTATGTCCAGGCTAGGTCCCGAAGAGCAATCATGCTGGTGACGTGTATTCGGGCCTTCGTGCCTAGTAGGCTTCGTGCCGGTAATTTGAGCAAAGTTTAAGTATTCATTACTTTACGAATTCAAATTTAAATGAGATGATATGTTTAAAAGTGTACATACATGATGTTTATAGACTTGGTTAAGTCATATCAATGTGTATTAACGAATGAATAAGAGCACTATGTATGTGAATAATTAGAGGCACTGTGTGTGTGCGAATTCCTTTAACCGAGCACTATGAGTGCGAGATCGGTCAGTGGGCACTAAGTGTGTGAAGTGGAATTCATGTAAGACCTCGTTTGGGACGAAGGCATTGATTTGAGATAGTGTGTAAGACCATGTCTGGGACATGGCATCGGCTCGATATGTGAGAATATGTAAGACCATATCTAGGATATGGCATTGTAAGAGCTATATGTGCTATTGCTGAATGGACACTATTTTGTTAATCTTGTTCAAGAAATTATTTTGATTAAGTTTTGACATTCGAAAGTTTGAAAGAATTTTTGATGAATGTTGATAATTTTGGATATACGAGTTATGCGCTAGAATAAATCTCATGCCAGAGTATTATATTAGGCTTTATGCCTATTCGACTGTATACGGGTAACGTTAACTACGATTGAATGTGCTAAATGAACTAAATGTTCAGGTACGTGGAAGTTGACTTTCTTTTGGAAATGAGTTAAGTTGAATATTGAGATGTGATAAAGTTATAAAGGATATTTATTGGGATGTTTGAGTATATGTGTACTTTCGGTTAGGTTACAGCTTATTTATGAATGAAAACATGGGTTACAAATATGTGGGTTGATGATGTGAATTATACATATTAATATGTGCTTAATATGTGTTTGAGATGCAATTGTGAATTAAATTAAGTGATATTACTTATGAAATCAAGAAAATGAGATATATGTGCATACTTGTAGAACTGTTTATGTATTTGTTTTAAGATAAGAAAATGATTTTATAGATCGATGCGAAATCAATAATGAATTACAATTGCCATCGATGAGCTAATGTTTATATGAATATAATTCAATAAGAGGACGTTATCCTAAACTATGCATCGGTAGAAATTTTCGGGGACGAAAATCCCTAAAGGGGGGAGAGTTGTGACACCCCTAAAGTGACCCTAGTCGGAAAGCGGTTTCGGGACCACTAAACCGAGTCACCAAATTATTTGAATATGATATTTATTGTCTAAAATATGTGAATATGAATGTGTGAAAGTTTTAAGCTTCGATTTAGTCGACTGCATGTGAATTCAGCTAATAGGACTTATGTGTGACACTTTTGAAATGTGATAGGTTAATCTATAGGATCTATTAGTGCATGTAATAAAAGGGTGGACTTGCATGTCAATTTCCCCCTTAATTTAGTAGTGGCCGGCCATGACAAGGAAGGAGGACAAAATGTTATGGGCAAAACATGTCATAAACATGTTATGTTAGTGATTTATGTTAGGAAAAATAAAATAAGGAGTATGGGATACAAAATATATGCCTTTTATATTAATAAATTAAATGTTAAATGAATAAATAATATGAAAGGTGAACTTATATTAAAAGAAATGGGTGATAAAAACAAAGTTGGTTCATCTTTTTCTTCCTCCATTGCCGTACCTAAAGAAAGAAAAGAAGAAATTGAAGTTAAGGCATTTGGTCACCTTTAAGTGGATTAAGGTATGTTAATGCTCTATCATTGAAAATCTTTGTATATTTGGAGTGGCCATCAAGTATAGAAGCTAGCTCATGGCAAATGTTTTTTGGTAAAGTTATGAAGATGACATTCGGTCATGGATGTTTGTATTTCTTTGATGTCGTTTTTGATGCTTTAGGGTATTGAGGGTTGATTATAGATGAGGTGAGTTTCTTGATTAAAATTTGATGGATGTTAAGCTAGTTAGGCAACCAAAGGTTCAATATTTTTTTTTCTTTTGTTATGTGGTTATATGTGCATTTCGGCCATGGTCTTTGCTTAAATTTGAGATTTGTAATGTGATTTTCCTAAATTGTCTATGAATTTTTGGTTGTTGATTTCATGGTAATGGTATATTGAATCCATGATTTGAATCCATGAAAATTTAGTAAGGTTGCATTCGGCAACTTGCTTGGAATTATGAAATGATGTCCAAAATTTGTAATTCATGCTTAAATATTGAAATAGAGCTTACAATTAATAGAACCATGTAATAATTGAGGATTTTATGTGTTAAATTTTGGATGTTGGAGTTTTAGCTTTGAAATAGTTGTTAGATGAGTTATAAAGTACTAAAAAATGGAAAGAGAAAGAGCTTAAGGCATGGTTAGTATTCGGCCATGATGAGAAGTAAGAAAATGAATGTTGTGGTTGAGATGATTGAGGTGGTGATCTCGAAGCTAAATGTTATAAGGAATAAGTGTATTTCTTGCTAACCGAATTATAATATAATCGAATGTGGTTTTACACAATAGTGATGTGATAAGTTTAAATTTGGTTCATTAGCTCAAGAACTCAAGGAAACAAAGTCGGATCGTGGAAAAAGGGAAATTGGTCGAATAGTCGGAATTGACGTACATTAGCGATCGAGGTAAGTTTTAAGTATTAAAGCCTATAATGTGATTGAGTATGATATGTTAAGCACATATTAAAAGAATCATAACTCTATTGTAAATTTTTATGCATATAGCCTAATGGCTATTATGAAGTATAGGTAAGTTATTGATATGATATGTTGCCAAATGGATATGATATTATGAAGTGCTAAAAGGATATGTCAGAAGAGTAAAATTGTGATAAACCTGCTCAGGACAGCAGCAGTAACATGAATTTAGAAAATCACCATAAATTGTTGGAGTTGAATGGGAGGCTGAATAAATTATGAAATTAAAGCTTAATGAGTCTAGTTTCTTATAAAAGAAACCGTGTAAGAAAATTTATTTCCGATAATGAGATATTTAAAGTTGTGTGAGACAGTGCAGAATGACACTGTAATCCTCTGTTCCGTTTTTAGAAAATCATTATAAATTGTACAAAAATGGTTATAAGATAAAATTTATATGATTAGACTCCTTAATGAGTCTAGTTTCAAATGAAATCAAATACAACACATTTTGAATTCTGTAAAATGAGAAATCTGATTCGTAGTGAAGAGTGGTCAGATTAGTCAAATAGTGAAACAGGGGAAAATTTAAGAAAAATCTGGTATTGATTGGCCAAACCTAAAATTCTGGAAATTTTATGGATGGAATATATACGAGTCTATATTCAGGAAAAATTAACGGAAAGTGATTTGGAGTTTTGGAGCTCCAGTTATAAATGATTTAGTGACTATTGCTCAGGAAAAACAGCTTGTGCTGAATTTGAGATTGTGTTGTAAACCTTGATAAACTTGTTCTAGTTGCTCATAAGCTATTGATTAAACCCATACGTGAATTCTAAATTGTGATATTGGAAAATGATAGATGTAGATTCAGCCAAGACAGTGTATATATGTGATAAGGCCTAATGGCCGATATGATGAATGTGAAAGTGTATATGTGTGATAAGGCCTAATGGCCGATGTGATGAATGTGAAAGTGTATATATGTGATAAGGCCTAATGGCCGATGTGATGAATGTGAAAGTGTATATATGTGATAAGGCCTAATGGCCGATGTGATGAATGTGAAAGTGTATATGTGTGATAAGGCCTAATGGCCGATGTGATGAATGTGAAAGTGTAAACGAACCTTGATGAATCTATTTTCATAGGAAAGTAACGAAACGATCATATGGACAGTATGTTAAGAGATATTCAGGTTCTCATGAGACAGGGCCAGAACGGTTTCTGGATTCCCTGTTCCGACTTTGGAAATTCATTATAAATTAACCAGAGATAATTAGGAGTCATTCCATATATGTATAGATTCCTCTCTGAGTCTAGCTTCTATAGAAATAAACGGCATTAGTATTGAAGCTCTGTGCAGGGAGATATCCAAGTCGTAATGCGCAAAGGTCAGTGTAGTTGATCCCTGTAACATGGGAGAATTTGACTAATAAACTGTACTAATTGGCCCGACCAAAATTTCTGGAAAAAAATATGTAGATGGGCATATGAGTCTAGTTTCAGGGAAAAATTGCGAAACTGATTTTCGAGTTGTGAAACTCAAGATATGATTTTTAAGGTGACAGTGTCGCAGTTAGCCAACTGCCTGGAAAATTTTAAAATGGACTGCGATAGTAAGCGAATTTAGTCTGTGAACCCCTCGTGTCCGACTCCGGCAACGGTCTCGGGTACGGGGTGTTACACCTTACCTATTCCGGCGACGGTTACGGGATAGGGGTGTTACAAGCCATATACAAATAAACTTATCAACTTTAGCATATAAACATCATAAAAATACATACACTTCATGGCTAAGATACTAGCATATACCACATAGTTCACATACAATTCACATATTTTCAATCCATATGCTCATATAACATATTTTCTCATAATTATATCATATGTTCACAAAGGTACAGGTAATTACCTTTCATTCTCAACATAGTGTACAATTCAAACGTACCTGAATCGGATACACATTTTATATAATCACTCGTATCTCGGAATGCTCGTTGAACCGTTCAGAATCATAAGGATATGCAGATAACTCGGAAAGCTCATACAATGCCAACGTCCCAAACGTGGTCTTACATGTAATCAAATACCGATGCCACTGTCCTAGACAGGGCCTTACACAAAATCAAGTACGATACCAATGTCCCAGACGTGGTCTTTCACGTGAATCATAAGTCAATGTCAACGTCCTAGACGTGGTCTTACACGAAAACACATATTAGATCCTATGTCATGACATATGTATCCTAACTATTCTTAGAGTCCGTACGGGGCTTTTCGGACGTCGAAACTTCGTCGATACTTTCTCAGATGTCTCATATTCAATTCAATAAGCAACGCATCATTTTTCAATAGCATTTAAACATAAGCAAACCATTAAAAACACATTTATTTGTATATAGACTTACCTCGTACAGATTCGGATAGATGGACTCGGCTACTCGACGACTTTCAACTTTCCTCGATTTAATTTTGTTTGCTTTAATTATTGATCTATATAAATTCAAATTTAACTCTTTTATTCACCAAATCATTCAAATCAATCCACAAACACACATTTAAGGCATTTTACAAATTAGCCCTCATATTTTCACATTTTGACAATTTAGTCCCTAATCACAAAAATCACAAAATACACAAAATTTCTTTGCACACATGCCTAGCCAAATTCACATAGTACTCATACAAGTCCAAACATTTCATTTATTTTACATTTTAGTCCTTCAATTTATAAATTTCACAATTTAGCCCAAATTACTCAAATTCTTCAAAAATTCAAATACAAAACATGTTAACCCAAAACATATCTTTCATTTACCAAAAACTAACTTGAAAAAGCTTAAAATTTTATCAATGGATCAACTCAAAATCATCAACAAAATCAGAAATTAGGGCATGGGCTTGATAGAACACAAAGCAACGATCATAAAAACGTAGAAATTATCAAAAACCGAACAAAACTCATACCTTGATCAAGCTTGAACATAGCCGAACCTTAGAATAAACTCTTCTTCTTCTTTTTCTCTTAATATTCGGTCATGGATGGAATAAATAAAATGATTTTTAGCTTTTCTTTTATTTAATATGACTTAATAACCTATTTTCCAATTTAACCTTATTTATAAACATATAAAATCAATTAATGGATGACCATTAATGTCTATCAACATTATAAATGGGTTAATAACAACATAAGGACCTTTGATTTAGAAAGCCATGGCAATTAGACACCTTTACAAACTAGAAAACCACTTTTACATTTTACGCGATTAGGTCCTTTTATCAAATCAGGCACACAAACTATAAATTTTTTATACGAAACTTTCACACATGCTTAGTCACATACTGTAAAAATAGAAAATATTATTTAAATATTATTTGACTCAGATTTTTGGTCCCGAAACCACTATTTCGACTAGGGTCTAAACCATATTGTTATAATTCTCCTCCCTTAGGGATTTTCGTCCCCGAAAATCTTACCATTGAACAGACTCAGATATTGTTGTCTCATGGTATCCTTAGGCTGCCACGTAGCCTCTTCAACACTGTGTCAATGCCACATTAGTTTTACTAATGAAATTTTCTTACTTCGCAGTTCTTTAATCTCACGAGCTAAGATACGAATCGGTTCTTCATCGTAGGTCATATTAGAATGAATCTCAATCTTAGATGGAAGAATTACATGCGAAGGATCAGATCTGTCTCATTGAAGCATCGATACGTGAAATACATTATGAATCTTTTCTAACTCTGGTGGCAACAACAAATGATAAGTAACTGGCCCGATTCATTCAATAATCTTATACGGTCTAATGAACCTCGGACTCAATTTGCCTTTTCTACTGAACCGAAGTACTTTCTTCCTCGGGGATACTTTCAAAAATACTTTTTCGCCGATCTCAAATTCAATATCTTTTTGTTTCAAATCTGCGTAAGATTTCTGACGATTAGAAGCTGCTGTCAGACTGTCTCGGATCACTTTTACTTTTTGTTTAGTCTTCTTTATTAAATCGACCCCGTGTATCTTATTCTTACTGAGCTCAGTCCAATACAAAGGTGTACGACATTTTTGACCATATAAGGCTTCGTATGGTTTCATTTTGATGCTCGATTGAAAACTATTATTATAAGCGAATTCAATCAAAGGTAAATACTGTTCCTACGTACCTTCAAACTAAAGAATGCAACATCTCAACATATACTTGAGTATCTGAATAATCCGCTCAGATTGACCATCCGTCTAAGGGTGAAAAGCAGTACTAAAGTGCAATTTCGTACGCAGAACATCTTGCAATTTCTTCCAAAATTACAATGTGAATCTCGGATTTCTATCTGACATAATAGTTAATGGCACACCATGCAATCTCACAATATCGGAAATGTATAACACAGCTAACTTATCAAGTAAGTAATCGGATCATACCAGAATAAAATGGGCTGATATGGTCAATCGATCAACTATAACCCAGATTACATCTTTCTTTCTTGGAGATAGGGGCAAACCTGAAACAAAGTCCATTGTCACTCTATCCTATTTCCATTCTGAAAGCACAATCGGTTGTAACAAACCAGATGGCACTTAATGTTCAGCTTTAACTTGCTGACAGACTAAACATTTAGAAATAAAGTCAGAGATATCTCTTTTCATTTCAGACCACCAGTAATGCTGTTTTAGATCATTATAGATTTTCGTACTACCTGGATGAACAAATAAACGACTGTTATAAGCTTCACTCAAAATCATCTGAATCAATTCTGGATTTCCTGGAACAAAAATTTGATCTCAGAATCTCAAACAATCATTATTATCAACTCAAAATTCAGAATCAGAATTCAAATCACACTGAGCTCGTTTTGCTATTATCTCATTATCAACCTTTTGAGCTTTGGTAATCTGTTGAATGAATAACGATCTTACTTTTAACTCGACTAAAACCAAACCATCATCAGACACAATCAAATGAGCATTCATCGCACGCAGAGAAAACAATGATTTTCGACTCAAAGCGTCAGTAATAACGTTCTCTTTTCCCAGATGATAATCAATAAGAAGCTCATAGTCTTTTAGCAATTCTAACCACCTTCTCTGTCATAGGTTTAGAGCTTTCTAATTCATCAGGTATTTCAAACTCTTATGATCAGAATATACATGACATTTCTCGCCAAACAGATAGTGGGGCCAAATCTTCAAAGCAAACACAATCATAGCTAACTCAAGGTTGTGCGTCAGATAGTTCTTTTGGTGCGGCTTTAACTATCTCGAAGCATAAGCAATAGCTTTGCCTTCCTACATCAAAACACATCCCAGACCGTTCAATGAAGCATCACTATAAATTATAAATTCTTTACCCGATTCAAGTTGTAGTACCATTGGAGCTTCAGTCAATAGGGGCTTTAATTGATCAAAGCTTTTCTGACACTTTTCAGACCATTCAAATTTCATATCTTTCTGAAGTAACTTCGTCAATGGAGTCGCAATCATCGAAAAGCCTTTTACAAACTGTCGATAATAACCAACCAGTCCTAGAAAACTTCAGACTTCGGAGACATTCCTTCCAATGCAAAATAGTTGAAATTTTGTTCGGATCAACTCGGGTACCTGGTGCTAATACAATATGACCTAGAAACTAACTTCTCGTAACCAGAATTCACATTTACTAAATTTCGCATACAATTGCTTATCTCGCAAAGTCTGTAGCACTATTTTTAGATGCTCGGCATGCTCGGATCCATTACACGAATAAATCAATATGTCATCAATGAATACAACAACAAATCGATCTAAATACGGTCTGAAAATTCTGTTCATCAAATCCATAAAGACAATAGGTGCATTCGTTAATCTGAAAGGCATAACTAAGAATTCATAGTGGCCATACCGTATTCTGAATGCTGTTTTTGGAACGTCTGAAACTTTTACTCGCAACTGATAATAGCCTGATCTCAGATCTATCTCTGAAAACACAGTAGCTCCTTTCAATTAATCAAAAAAATCATTAATTTGGGGTAAAAGGTATTTATTCTTGATAGTCACCTTGTTCAAATGACGATAATCTATGCACATTCTCATCGTATCGTCTTTCTTTTTCACGAACAGAACTGGAGCAACCCAAGGTGAAAAAATCGGTCTAGAAAACCCTCTATCGGTCAACTCTTGCAACTGAGACTTTAATTCTTGTAGTTCAGTCAGAGTCATTCTATACGGAGCTATCGAGATCGGGGTAGTTCTCAGTACTAACTCAATGCCAAATTCAACTTCTCGTATCAAAGGTAATCCTAAAAGTTCTTCAGGAAACACATCAGGGAATTCACAGACAACAATCACTGATTCAACTTTCTTTTCTGACACTTTTGAATCAATCTTTCTTTTCTGACACTTTTGAATCAATCACATAGGCAAAATAAGCTTTACAACCTTTTCTCACAATACTCAGAGTTTTCATTGACGAAATCACAGCTGGTAATCCATTTAAATCACTGGATTCAATTTAGACTATTTCGTCTTTCTTGCATCTCAAATCAATAGTTTTCCGTTTGCAATTCACAACAGCATCATGCAAAGTTAACCAATCCATACCCAGAATTATATCAAACTTATCAAAAGGTAATAACATCAGATCGACTAGAAAACAAATGTCTCGAAACAATAATGGTCATTTCTTGCAGACTGTATCAACCCAAATACATCTGCCTAGGGGGTTCGATACTCTAATCACAAATTAAGTAGACTCTACAGGCAAAGTTTTACTGAATACTAAATTCATGCATATATAAGAATGCATTGATCCAGGATCTACCAAAGCAATCACAGAAGTATCGTAAAGATTAAATGTACCCGTTATAACATCGAGAGACGGAGCTTCTTCAGAAGCTCAAATGGCATAGGCTCTTGCAGGTGCACGAACCTAGGATCTAACAACAGGGTCTTTTGTTCCCCTCTAACTGCCACTTACAGTTCCCGTATTTCTGGGAGGTCTACCACGAGATGCATTACCACTTGGCCTCGAATTTTGCACAATTTCTTGCTCGACAGATTCAGGAAAATCACGAATAAAATGATCTAAGACCACATTTGAAACAAGCCTGGTCATACAATCTACAATTGTCGGGATCTCAGGGCGATCAGATCTGACATTTCCAACACTAGCAACTAAAATAGCTGGAGCTCTGAAGCTCGAATGTAATCTAGCACGATCTCTACTCGAATGTCCCACATTAGCCTTTGAACGACTAAAATTAACTCGGAACTTCTTTGATGCAGACTGAAATGACTTGCTTGATGGTTTCTTTCGTACTTCTCTAGCTTCTGAATCAGCTTTTGTTTTCCCTTTCTCGAGTTCTTCTTTATAATAAGTCTAAATAGTAAAATTATTTATAAGGATAAATCATAAAATAGATAATATCAAAAAATAAATAACTAGAACAAATAAACAAGCAACCAAACCGATTAAAACAATCAGGAAGATTAACTCGTTTCAGTGGTTGTAATTAACTCTAGATTCGAGTTTGGGGTGAATTAGCTATTAACTAACCAATTATTACCTCCCAGCCTCTAACTGATTAACTATTGGCCAATACTCGCTTATCTCCTGACCTAAATTTCTCAACTAGTATAAATGACGATCTACTCGACAAACTATCTCCCGACCTCGTTTAGCCTTTGATAACTTCTTAGATTTGTCAAGGCTAGGGTTTAAGAACTCGTAATTTATACCAACTAATTCTATAGGAAACCATGAATCTTCCGTTAGTCACTCCCACATCCACTCGTTAATCTCCCCTGAGGTAATTAGATACTCATGATATTCATAATCTAAATCGTAAATGAAATAAACGTGTAAATAAACACAACTAAATCTAAAGGGAAAATAGATAAAGAAACAATCTTGTTGGATATTGATGGAAGCACAGAGTAGTAAATCTCTTAATTGGGATAACGAGTATCGTCGCTTACATAGAAAAAAACTGAAATTGTAACAGCCCAATTTCGATGAAATCGGAATAATGGTTCGGGACCACAAATTTGAGCTAAAAATAATATTATATGGTTCGTATTATGTTAGAAATGTCATGTGAAAATTTTGAAAAGAAAATTTTATCGATTATGTGTTTGATTACGAAAAGGACCAAATCGCATAAAATGCAAAAGTTGAATTCTAGCAGTTATAAGGATTAAATTGCTATGGAATTCTAACCTTGAGGTCCTTATATGGTAATTAGACCATTAAAGAAAAGTATGTAGATATTTTGGTGACTTATCCATGTAAATTTAGAAAAAGGGCAAGGACTAAATTGGAAAGTGAAAATATTTAATTAATTAAAGGATGATAAAAGAGATATCATCTTATTTTCTCATCTTCTTCCCCAAACTAATACATAGAAACCCTAGGATAGAGATACGAAACTTTCATGGCCAGATTGGGTAAGTTTCCTTGGCCCGTTTTTAGTAATTTTGATATTTTTAAAACCGGGATAGCTTAATCTATCTATTTAGGGGATTAATTTGAAAAGTTATCAAAGTATGGAAAATGTGTCATGGATGAATATGCTGAAAATTATAAATTTATGGTAGAAAATGAAAGGTTGTTGATAGATAAACAACTTTTACAAAGTGATTTTTGATGAAAACATGATTTAAGGACTAAAATGTAAAGTTGTGAAATTGAAAAAAATGCTGAATTTTTATGAATGCATGTGCTGTAAAATTTGTAATGGGACTTTGTTTAGGTTTGGAATAGGGAGTAATTTCCATAAGTTTCATTTTTTGAGCCTAGAGACAATATCGAAATTTATGAAAAAGTTAGGGGCAAAATGGTAATTTTTCCTAGGACGAACATTGAGTCCATTTAAATATGAAATATGTGAAATTGATGGTTAAATTCATTTATATAGATCCAAACAACACTAATTCAAGGTTAGATTGAGGAAAATAAAAGGTTTCAGATTAGTAGAATTTATACGCGAACAAGTGTCGAGGTAAGTTCGTGTAACTTAATCGAGCATGTGATTATGTTAATTGAATGTTGTGTTTGTATGTAATGTAATTTATATTGATGTGGTTTACTTGTATATTATGATGGAAAATTTGATACATGCTTGAAGTGGTGATAAAGGGTTAAGTCCTGATTGAATGTTAAATTCAAATGAGTATATTGTAACTCCTCGAATTTAGGCCTAGAAGGAATGGGCCTTGAGCGTTGGTACACATAAAAGTTTATGTGTGCGAGGAATATCACAAATTGCATGTTGGCTTTAGTGGCTAAGTATTTGGGCATATTTGGGAGTGTTGGAGATGTCTTGGGGCAAAATGGAAATTTTGCCTAAGATGAAAATTAAGTCCACTTGAATGTGAAATATGGGAAATTGATGTTAAATTTACTCGTATAGATTTGGATAGACCAAATTCGGAGCTAGAACGAGGAAAGAGTAAAATGTCGAATTAATAGATTTTTAGTACACGAACATTGTCGAGGTAAGTTCGTGTAACTAAAATGTATATGTTTTTATGCTTGAATTTATTGTTGTGTTTGTGAATTGTATAAATGTCATAAATATGTGAAATAATCACATACTCATTATAACCCGATAAATGAAAGTGCCCGATCCATAAAATGTTCCATAAATGGTAAATAATAAAAATGTTACTTATATGCTTGAAACGAATGTGGAATGTATCTATTTGAATTATATGTATGATTTAGATATAGGAAATAATCACATGCTTGTTAATGCTTGAGAAATGTTAAATCTCATTTGAATAAAGGTAGAATCGATGGATAAATGTAATTTTTCAAAATGAATGAGGTCCTGCATTTGTTGCTGACGGGATTTGGCTCAGATGAGTAATCCTATTGACTTCATTTATGAAAGGATTTAGCCCCGATAGGTAATCCTGATATAAGTGCTCTCGAGCATATTTTATGGATTGGATTTAGCCCAGACGAGTAATCCAGATCAAGCTCATTAGAACATATGTCATAAAAAAGATTTAGCTTGGACTGGTAATCTTGTTGTATACATATGTGGTTCGAAAGTGTATTCTCTGATATAGTACCTTATGGTTACCATTGGGCATGAATTGACGGATCCTGATTCATACACCTCAAGTGTACTATCTGCCTATCCATTGATATTTCGAATAAATTCAACGGGTGACAATTCTAGATATGAGAAGTTATGAATGAGAAAATGAGTTATTACATGTATCCGTCTGAAATACAAGTAAATGATGATAAATGAAAAATAATATATGAAAACATGAGATGATAATATTTGTACATGGACTTTATTTTGATGAATATATGTTCATTCTTGATTGTAGACTTGTACACCTTGAGTGTACTAGTCGTGACCTTGATATTCCGAATAATATGAGTAAAGTTTTGATATGAAATGATCTAAACTCAAAATGATATATTATGAAATTATACTTGAAATAATGAGATGAACTATGCAAGTTGAACGAATACATGTTGTGGAAAGCATATCTGCTTGGAAACTTGATTGTTGTTGAGCCCATATACGATTTGATGTTATTATGGAATATATGACTAACAAGGGCAATGAGAATGTGTGCAGGGCTTGAGGTCAAATTGATTGATTATGCCTTACATAGTTACCTCAAAATGGAATGAATGATAAGTTGAGTACCATGTTGTACGAACTTACTAAGCATTTTATGCTTACTTAGTAACATGTATGCATGTGATGGTATGCCATGTTGAATGATAGAATTTGTTTAATTTGAATGCCTGAAATAGGTGGTATTGGCTATGTGTTTCAAGTGCAGGTCATGGATGTGATTTTGGGTGAGAAATGAAGCTAGAAATGGCTTTATTTTGTCCACACAGGCAGACACACGGGCGTGTGTCTAGACCGTGTGTGACACACGGCCTTGTAACATGGGTGTGTGGTTAGGCCGTGTGTCCCTTGAACCTTAGTTTTAAGAAACAAAATGCTCAGAATTGAACACACGGGTAGAGATACGAGCATGTGTCTCAACTGTGTGTGCTCTACGGCCTAGAACACGAGCGTGTGTCTTGGCTATGTGATACCTGTACCAAATTTTGAAATGAATTAATTAACCACACGGCCTAGCACACGAGCGTGTGGCATGGCTGTGTGCACAAGTCAGTGAGTTACACGGGGTCGAACACGACCTGTAGCATGGGCGTGTTCCAGGGTCACACGAGCGTGTCCCTTGGACCACATTGGCATTGAGCCTTGTAACTTGGAAAATTTTTAAAATGTCACAAAAATTTTTTAGAGTTCCTGATTAAATCCTGACTCGATCCAAATGCTCGTATTGGGCCTCGAGGGTCCAATTAAGGGACTTTTTAAATGATCTCAATTAATGAAAAGTAATTTACATAAATTATTTGTAAAATATTCTGAAAGTTTTGATAATGCTCTGAAACCCTATTCTGATGACAGATACGGGTTAGGGGTGTTACATCAATACTTCGATATTATAAAAGAGGTCTTGGATAAAAACTAATTCCAAGACAAAAGAAAAAAAAGGTTTAGAAAATCAAAGAGGAAAGTAAACTAAAACTACTCCTAAACTACTAGGTTTTTAGATGCATCCAAGACAACCTAGTTACATCAAACCCCTAAGGTCTTATTTATAGAAGTGATAGTGTAACACCCTTAACCCGTATCCATCACCGGAATAGGGCTATGAGGCATTACCGATCAAATACAACATACGATATATATTTCTCATACATGAATCCATTATCACATAAACATTAATCTACCATAATCATATTGTCCCTTATAAGGCTCTACAAGACCAGAAACATGCGTGTACGAGGTTTGGACTAAACCGATAATATTTGAAAACTTTGGGAAACTTAGAAAATTTTCAAACATACAAGGGTCAGATGCCCGTGTGAACAGTAACCTCTTCAGATTTCTCACGACCATGGACACGGGCATGTCTCTGGCTATGTGAAAACAGGGCATACATACTGACTTGCACCACACGGCCGAAGACATGCCCGTGTGCCATGGCTGTGAGAAAGATGAAGGGGTTACTGACTTGGGTCACACAGCCAACCACACGCCCATGTGCCAGTCCGTGTGTCACACACAGCCAGTAGACACGCCCGTGTGTCTAGGCCGTGTCAAACCTGCAGGGTATACTAACTTAATTCGAAGGGCTACCCTAGGGGACAGACCTATGTGTACCAAGGCCATGCGTCACACACAGTCGAGCCACAAGCCCGTGTGCTCCATCGTGTGGAGTGAAAATAGGCTTGGTTGAAGCCACATTTCTCACCGTGATTGATCACACCTAAACCACATCAAAATTTACCATTTTCATACATATATAAGCAACCAAAACATGCTATTTCATACATATTTTATGTCATTTAGAGACCATTCTCTTAACTACTCAATTTCATAGCCAAAACATACCAAATCATTATGCCAAAATCATCAAACTTACATAACTTCTAAATGCATTTTCTCATCATCTTATCATTTATTTCATGCCTCAAAACGTACCATTTCATCATATTAAAATCAAGCCATAACATAACATCTTCCAAGCAATAATATACCAATTAACATCTAGCTAGTAGAGCAATCATGAAACCACACCAAACATGCCTAAAACATAAGACAACTTATACATCACATGTAACATCCCTTACCCATATCTGACGCTGGGACAGGGTTCGAGGCGTTATCTGACTGAAATGTAAACAAACATACGAATCCGAGTCATAAAATTTCATCCAACTTTAAAACTTTTCAATCACATGTAAATTGTCCCTTATGATGGCCTACGAGGCCCAAAACATACTTTGGGAGTGGTTCGGGACTAAACCGAGAACTTTCAGGATTTCAGGATAACTTAGAAAATTTTTCATAACTTAGAAAATTTTTCATGTTTTGAGGAGTCACACGCCCGTGTGGCTTGGGACACGCCCGTGTCGTCAGCCCGTATAACTCTCTAACTATGACATCATCAAGCAAATAAGGTCACACGACCAAGTCAAATGCCTGTGTGCTTAGCCCGTGTGGCAAATTAAATTCCAAAAATTAAGTGCAAACTTCACACGGCGTGGGAACACGCCCATGTCCTAAGGCCGTGTCCTTCACACGTCTAAGACACACAACCGTTCTTTGTCTGTGTGTTTACTACTGGGCATTCTATTTTACATATCTAGGGTGCAGGGGACACACAGCCGAACAACATGCCCATAGGGCAGACCATGTGTTACACACGGCCTAGACACATGCCTGTGTGCCTACCTGTGTGAACAAATTCTAGGCTATCTTTTGAGCCTTTTTGCCACCCTTAAAGACTCACTCACTTATACATGTTCTCAGCATGCAAAAAAGCACATTTAATTATTCCAATATCCATAGCCATGATTAATTTATGCCCCTAATGCCTCCATGCACTATCTCAATTTTTACATGCATCTCTTAATCTTTTCATACCAATTCATAACCTCTAGGTTTTTATATCCTTCTTTCCAATTTTACACATTTATTAAATTGTTATAGCCATAATCATTGATCATGGATCATTCACCAAATAAACATGCCATACCTTACATCCATCATTCACAAGAAACCATATCAGCATGAACACATTGCATTCATACATGATTAATAAGGGTTACAACCCAATAATAAATATGAGCCACATCTCATGACCACATACAAAATGAACTTATCCATCATCAAAAGCCACCACACTTGGCCAAATTAAATGACACATATGACAAAAAAGGTAAGTTACCCTATACATGCCATTATATCAAAATGAATATTTCTTTTATACCCAATACGAGAATGTTGATAGTGTGATCAAAGCTCCAACTGTCTTCCAACCTTCACGAGTCCACAAGCACTAAAAGATAGGGAAAATGAAACGGGGTAAGCATTACATGCTTACTAAGTTCGTATAACAGAAAGTAAACTTACCGGTCATTTTAAACACATGATCTTAATATCATACTATCCATCAATTATAAATAAATTTTCCCTAAACACATGCACTCAATCAACAAGTTAGTCACAAATAATCCAAGGTGCATGGATGAGCTCATCATATCATGTACACGTTCCACTTCATGTTTCTCATGTCTTATATATATATTTTATCCATTGAATTACTGAATTCCCAATGGATATTTCATCCGTCAATTCATATCCAGTAGTACCTTTTTGGTACACTTTCGAGCCACATATCCTATAGCAGAATTACCAGTCCAGGCTAAATTCTAGCTGTACTATATACTCTAAGGGCTTTGTCGGATTATCAATCCAGGCTAAATCCTTTATATGACAAAGAATTCCCTATAGAGTCATATTTGGATTACCAGTCCAGGCTAAATCCAGTCAATTAGGATTACTAGTCCAGGCTAAATCTCAATTGAAACATATGCTCGATAGGATCGTTTTAGGATTACCGGGCTAAATCCTTTCTGTAACACATGCAGGATTCCATTTCGTATAAGACGTAACCTATCCATCAAAATTCAAAAGTTCAAGTGAATTACAATCCCTTTTTAATCAATTCTTAACTTACGAATAATTTCACATAATTCAATATTCTTACATTACACATTCAATTCCACACAACAATCAAAATCAACATATTTACATATTCAATTAAGTTACATGAACTTACCTGGATGATGTTTCGGATTTGAATTCTAACTATTCCAAAACCTTTTGTTCTCCACAGTCTACCTCTGGGATTAGTCTTTCTGAGTCTATATAAGCAATTTAAATTATTATCTATCACATTCATCAATTTCAACCCGAAAATCCACTCTATGGCCAAATTACCTTTTTACCCCTAACTTTACACATTTTTACACTTTAGTCCCTAGGCTCGTAAAACAAAATGCATGCATTTTCTTAGTTACTCAAGCCTAGCTGAACATGTATTATGCTTATACTAGCCCACATTTCCTTCAAATTAGATTTTTAACCACCTAATTTACCACTTTTACAAGACAGTCATTTTTAGGTGTTTCCATGCAAAACTACTTGGTAAAAGATGTTAAACACACACTAAACTTTCATATTCCTCTATTAATCATCAAAATATAAGCATGTCACATATGGGTCAAGTTTCAAACATGAACCCTAGCTCAAAATGATGGTAGAAATAGTTAAATCATACTTTAAGGACCTCAAAAACATAAAGAACATTAAAAACGGGGTTAGGACATACCTACAATCAAGCTTGAAAGTTGAAGAAAAATGCTAGCTATGGCTCCTTGAGAATTTTGGCTAAGGGGGAGGAAGATGGACACAGTTTTTGACTTATTTTCCCTTTTTATTCTTTAATTAACCAATTGACCAAAATGCCCTTTTTACTAAACTTTGAATTTTTATCTATGCATGCCCATTTTTGTCCAGAATTTTAGAACTTGGTCAAATTACTAATTAAGGGCCTCTAATTAATAATCCAACTCAATTCCATGCTAAAAACTTCTAGAATTCAAGTTTTGTAACTTATTCAATTTAGTCCCTAAAAATAAATTGGGCATCTAGGCGTAGAATTTTTTCATGAAATTTTCACACTATCATACATTCACGTCCTAGACGTCATAATAATCATAAAATAATTATTTCTACATCAGATTTGTGGTCTCGAAACGACTATTTCGACTAGGCCCTAAGTTAGGATGTTACATCACATAATAATTATCAAACACATAATTCAAGCTAACTTAAATGGCCAAATTCACACCAACATTTACATCATTTGCAAGCCAAATCTCATGGCTAAAATCATAACTCAAACCTTATCATCTTAACACTAGCCTATACATTCCATATACCATATATACAAAGCTTTTAAAGTACCAACAAGATGATTGATAGTGTGATGACGTTTTCCCGACGATCCTCGAGTCTGAGCTAGCTTTAATAATCTGTAAAACAGGGAAAGAACACACAAAGTAAGCTTTAAAAACTTAGTAAGCCATATAACAAGTGATTCAACATTATTTTCATCAAATAGGCAAACTATGAATAAGCACATATAAGTTTACAAACCTTCCCAAATGTATACATATTCAATTTCATAAGTGAATTCATCAAATACTTCCCTGTTCAATATTTGTATGAATCTCATATGTACTTGAGTTGCTTAACTCATTTACACATTCTTTCTTGACTTGAATTTGCCTGGCAAACCGTTCGAAATCGTTAAGGATACTCAAAAATCACATATAGCTCATACAATGCAATATCCTGGATATAGCCTTACATGTTACCACATATCAATGCCATTGTCCCAGACAGGGTCTTATAAGAAATCATATAACGATGCCAATGTCCCAGACATGGTCTTACATGTAATCACAATACAATGCCAATGTCCCAGACATGGTCTTATATGTAATCACATCTCGGTAATCCTAATGTCATGACATTCGTATCCTATATTATTCCTAGGATTTGTACGGGACTTTCGGTTAACATTACTTTGTCGATACTTGCTCCTATTTTCTCGTTCAACATTCATAGCAATTCAATGACAAATAAACATCTATAAATCAATTTAAAGACATTTATTTGCATATGAACTTACCTCGTATATACGATGAACGGATCAGATCGACTACTCGACAACTTTCGATTTCCCCCGATCTAAATCCAATTTCTTTCTTTCTTAATCTATATAAATTCAAATTTAGCACATTTAATCACCTATTCATTTAATTTCATCAAAAATACCTATTTAGGCATTTTTACACTTTAGCCCTCAAAGTTTCACATTTATTCAATTTAGCCCTTATTTCACAAATACAAAAAATTCACAAAATTCAATAAGACCCATGCTTAGCTGAATTACCATAGTGCCCCTAGTACCCCATATTTCACATTTATTTCACATTTCAACCTCTCAATTTATAAATTTCACAATTTAATCCTATTTAAGCATTTTTAACAAAAATCACTCTACAAAACATGAAAATCTATCAACAATTATTCATTTTCCATCATCAACATTCAAAAACATCAAGCTATCATCAATGGCACTTCATGAAATCATCAACAATTTAAAAACTAGGACATGGGCTAGCTAGAACACGAAGCAACGATCACAAAAACATAGAAATTTTAAAGAACCGAGCTCAAAACATACCTTAATCAAGAACAACTATGGCCGAACCCTAAAACCACATTTTCCTCTTCTATTTCTCTTAATAATCAGTTATGGATGATGATAATTAGGCTTATTTTAACTTTTTTTATTTAATTATCATTAATACATAGTTTACCATTTTACCCTTGGTTATTAAACCATTTAACCATCAAATATAAGACCATTTATGTCCATTCCCACTATCAATGGTCTATTTACAGCATAAGGACTTCACATTTAATCAACCATAGCAATTAAATACATTTAACATATAGAATACCACTTTTGCATTTTACGCTATTTAGTCCTTTTCTCAAATTAAGCATTCAAATGCTAAAATTATTTCACGAAACTTTCACACATATATATCACATGCTATAAACATCAAAAATAATATTAATTTTTTTTTGTCCTCGAATTTGTGGTCCTGAAACCAGATTTAGCTAAAATCGGGCTATTACAGTTAGAAGCCCTAATTAGGTCATCAGTGCATCCTAGGTCTTTGTATAAGTTTTATTGTACAAACAAAAATAACCTTGAAGAAATTAGGCACATGTTAGATCCTATGTCGCACAATTGACATTGCATGGTGCAATTTGACATGCTTTCTATGGGTTCTTGGGTTTGTTTCATCTTTTAGTGGCTCAGGAAGCTTGTGCAACACTTGTTACAAGTTCCTACATCTATTAGGCCTGGAAACGAACCTCCTGCACACTCAAATTAATATATTAGAACTACGTAAGGCCCATTTCGGCCTAATAGATTACTAACACTCACAAATGTGTTAAAAACACTTATTTTACTAATATTTAATACTAGCTACTAAATACTGAAAACACAAAAATAAATACTAAAATAACTAGAAAATAATCTCTTTCAGTGTAGAAGTATACTAAAATAACTACTATATTTGACAGCAGATCAAATACAGTAACATCCCTAAGCTGTATCCATCATTAGAATAGGGTTTCAGAGCATTAATAGAACTTTCAGAACATTTTACAGATAATTCTTAAAATTTACTATTCAATTACTAAGATCATTCAAAAAGTCCCTTAATTGGACCCTCGAGGTCCAATACGAGCATTAGAATCGAGTCAGGACTTAATGGGGACCTCTAAGAATTTTTCGCTAAATTACAAAATTTTTCCAAGGTGCAAGGCTCACATATCCGTGTGACCCTGGGACACGCCCGTGTTGTAAGCCATGTTTGACCCCGTGTAACTCTCTAACTTGCACACACGGCCATGCCACACACCTGTGTGCTGGGCCGTGTGGTTAATTAATTCAATTCGAAATTAGCAGTAGGTTTCACACGGCCAAGACACACGCCCGTATCTCTGCCCGTGTGCTCAATTATGAGCATTCTGTTTCTGAAAATTCAGGTGCAAGGGACACACAGCCTAACCACATGCCAATGACACACATCCTTATGGACAAAATGAAGCCATTTCTAGCTTTATTTCTCACCAAAAATTTCACCCAAGACCTGCATTTGAAACACACATCTAATACCAACCAATCCAAGCATTCAAAATAGACAATTCCATCATTCATCATAGCATATCGTTACATGCATATGTGTTTGTAAACTTACCTTGGATTAACTTAGGCATTAACATCATTGGTTCACATATACTCAACTTAACACATTTGTATATATATCATAATAACCTACTTAGAGTTACCAAAATGAACCATTACTAGCCATTCCAATGGCTAGGTTACAAAATGACATTTCAAGCCACTATCAGCCAAGTTGTCCTATACATGCCATTATACGAAAATGATTTTTACTAAGTATACCTAAAATGACTAGTTGATAGTGTGACGATGCTTCAGTGATCTCCAACCCACGCGAGCTTTCGAGCACTATAAAACAGGGGAAAATAAAACGGAGTAAGCATTACATGCTTAGTAAGTATTACATGCTTAGTAAGTTCATATAACGGAAACTAAACTTACAAATCTTGTTTATTAAATCTAAGCATACAATGCTATGTTTCCATCCATTTGGCTAAGTTTCCTAATCACATACATTCAATCAAACATGTTAGTCACCAAAATTTTCATATCAATCAAGTAACATAGATGAGCTCATCAAGCAATATTCTTTCATGTCATTATCATTTCATCTCAAGATTTTCATGCCATGTCAAGAGTTTTATGTCCATTGAATCATTGAATTCCAATGGATGCACAATGTAACACCCCTTACCCAAGTTTGACGCCGAAACAAGATACGAGGTGTTACCAGACTTAAACACATACAAACATACATTTCCTAGTTATGAAATTTCATTCCAATTTTAAACTTTTAACAACACCTTAATGTCCCTACTATAGGCCTACAAGGCCCTGAACACACTTCGGAATTTATTTTAGACTAATTTGTGCACTCTAGAAAACTTTGTAAAATTTCAAGCTGACAGGGGCAAACCCCCGTGTGGAAGGGCAACACGCTCGTGTGTCTTCTTAACATGGCCATGTTGAAGGCCTGTGTGGCTCACACGACCTGAACATATCGGGACATACCTGTGTCCCTAGCCCGTGCGAATTTATTTTTCAATTTCAAACCAACAAGAGTTTTTACACGGCTTGGCACACGTCCATGCCCATGACCTGTGTCCCCCACAAGGCCATGACACGCCTGTGTCTCAGACCGTGTGCAATGTAATAACCCAAAATTGGGTCTAGTTGGAACAGAGGTTTCGGGAACACAAAATATGAGATAGAAATAATTATTTTATGATTATTTTGAGGTCTATGATATGATTGTATGATTGTGTGAAAATTTCGTGAAGAAATTCTATGCATAAAGTGCTCAATTTGAAGTTAGGGACTAAATTGAATAAGTTGCAAAACTTGCATTCTAGAAGTTTCTAGTATGAAATTGCTTTGAAATATTAATTAGGAGGACTTAAATAGAATTTGACCAATTTCTAAGTTATGGACAAAAATTGGACATGAATGGAATTTTTGAAAGTTTAGTAAGGAAGGGCATTTTGGTCATTTGGTAATTAAAAGAAATAAAAAGGGAAAATAAAGAAAAAATTGACTCATTGTTTTCATGGAGGCCGAAATTAGCATGGGGGAAGCCATGGCTAGGGTTTTCAAGCTTTCCAAGCTCAGTAGTAAGTCTGTTCTAACCCCGTTTTCAAGTTCTTTACGTTTTTGGAATCCTAGTAATTTGATTAAGCTTATTCTAGCAATAATTTAAGCTAGGGTTCATATTTGGAAAAATACCCATAGGTGAAATGTGTTTATTTTGATGTTTTATGATATAATATGAGGTTTTAAAATATGTTATACAACTTGTGCCACTCGGTTTTGAGTGAAAATGAGTAAAAGGGTTTAATCGGTAAAAATACCTAATAGTCATAAGTATATGTTAGAGTGAGAATTTGATGTTTCCATAGAAGGGAAAAGTGATCAGAATGTCATAAAACATAAGAATAAGGGATGAAGTTTAATTCCTGAGCCTAGGGGCAAAAGTGTAAATATGCAAAAGTTTAGGGGCAAAATTGTAATTTTCCAAAAGTTTGAGTTAAGGACTGTTTTGAATATTACATTAATTAAATAAGTAAAATATGATGTTTTAGATCCCGGAAAATGAGATTTGAACCTAGAATGAGAGAAAAATCGAAAATTTGAAAAGTTGGTAAAATGGCCGTTCTAGTATCGAGGTAAGTTCATATGTATAATAAGCATTAATTTATGCATGTTTCAATGTAAAATTGATACATTTACTATGATTTCTGAGGTGTTGAAAGTATGTAAGTTGGTGTGATAATAATACAACAATAATGCTGTAATTTATATTTAAAAGTTAAATTTAGTGAATTAATTGAATTATGTTAAATTAAATGATTATGGTGCCAAGTTTATGAATTGATTTAAAAATATGTCTATGGTACATGAAGTGCATTGAATTATGATTATGGTGCAGTGAATTAAATGTCATTTCTATGATTATGGATATTATGGGAAATTGAAGTTCATATGATTTTTAATAAGGCAATGTGTAATTTAATGTTATTGCCTTGATATTAAATGAGATGTAAGTTTATATGTAAGTAATACATCAATATTACTTGTATTATGATATTTTATAATAATATTGGAAATATGTTTGTGGATAATTACTTGATTGGTGAAATTGTTGGAAAAGAGAGAGAAATCCCAGTTGAACCTTCGGAAAGATTGGATGATACAGATGGTATATAGCTAGGTCACATGTATGTTGCTGAGTGCACATCATGTGTACAAGAGAGCTACGAGACATTATGATGTAGCTAGGTCGCATGGGTGATACTATGTGCACACCATGTAGAAAAGAGAGCTACGGGATATATGTAGCTAGGTCGCATGCGTGGTTCCAGGTGAAGGACATCATGTAGACAAGAGAGCTACGAGATAAACTGGCTAGGTCACATGGGTGGTACTAAGTGTTCACCATGTGTACAAGAGAGCCGAACTATATGATGGGTGGAGCTATGTGCTGAAACCACCAAGTATCGAGGATTGATCCGAAGCGTTCAACGGAAGACTCTCTATGTATTGCTTTGTGAGTTTTGTGATGAATAAGTGCAGGAACTTGGTTATGTGAATGATGTGTTCATTAAGTGACCAGGATGTGGTAAGGTTATAAACAAGTAAGTTATACATGAGGATGATTTTATGGTGACCTTGTGATCATGGGCCTATACTTGTGATGTGTGAAATGTGGTGAAAATGATTTGTGATATGTATGTTAAAATGAGGTTAATACAAAAAAAGTGTGAAAGAGTGAATTAGTAATAAAACTATTTTGGACAGTAGCAGTGACGTGATTTTGAATAATCACCAAAAATAGTAGAAATTGAATGACTAAATAAGATATCAAATTAAAGCTTAATGAGTCTATTTTCATATAAAAGAAACATATCAAGCAAAGAAGTTCTATATTTTTAGATATTTATGTTTTTGTGAGACTGGTTCAGAATAATTATGTGATCCCCTGTTCTGACTTTGGAAAATTACAAAAATTTGGATAAAAATTATTAGAGGCTAAAACTTATATTTTTAAAATCCATAATGAGTCTATTTTCAATATAAATCAACAAGAACATTATCCGAGTTCTGTACTGTGAGATAATTAATTTTTAGTGAAGAGAGGTCAGAACTGTCAGAAAGTGAAATAGGGGAAATTTTAATGAATAAACTGTACTAATTGGATAAACCAAAAATTATGAAAATTTTATGGTGGAAAGATATGTGAGTCTAGTTTTATGGGAAATTTACAGATCTCAATTTGGACCTTTTTATCTCAAATTATAAATAAGTAAGTGACTATAACTCGTGTGGACAGTTTGATGTGAGCATTTATTAGTAAATTGTGAAATCGTACTTACAAGAATGCTATATACATTAAGGATGTGGAATGGAGAGGAGGAGGAGGAAAATAAATATATGTGGAATACATGGAAACTATGGTACATGAAATATTGATATAATAAAATAAATGATATGTGTTTATAAGAAAACAAAAAGAGAATGATATGTATCATGACATGTGTATATATATGTATATATGACTAGTCTCAATGTAATGCTTGGTGGGTATGGAGTTGAATTGAAATGTTTCAGGCAAACATGTTATTCTGGGCATCTGAATTGTGGTATTATATAAAGATATGATCTAGCTTTAAATATGAATGCTTGATGATTAAGCTGAAGATATTTGGTAAAATGATAATCTTGGTGTAAATGTATAAGTGGTACTATAATAAACAAGGTAAAATGAGTATGAGAGACACATGTATGATGACATACAAATGCTATGTTTGTGGTTTAAATTGAGAATGTTTAATCATTAAATGAATAGCATGTTATATGATTTTGATTTTGTATAAGTGTGTAAGAGATTAAGGTTGACCAAAGCTTGGAAAATAGCCTAGGTATATTTCACACAGGCAGAGACGCGACCATGTGTCTCAGCTGTGTATGGAACATGACTTGGGACACGGGCATGTGGAGCCTTAAATCACGAAATTTCCAAGATTTTCGTAAGTTCCTGGTTTAGTCCCGAACCCTTTCTAAAGTATGTTTTGGGCTCCGTAGACTCAAATAAGGGACTATGTGTAAGTAAATGAACATTTTGAAATATGAATGCAATTTTATGGCCCGTATTTTAGTTTAATGTTTGTATGTTTGTCCGGTAACGCCTCGTACCTTAACCCGGCCTCGGGTATGGGTAAGGGGTGTTACATGCAAAAACCTTGACATTCCGTTTCTGACGTTAGCAACCCCTTAAGGGCACACGGCCATGGTACAGGCCCGTGTACTAGGCCATGTCCTCCACACGGTTGGGACACACGGCCATGTCTCCATCCGTGTGGTTACTACTGGGCATTTTGTTTTGTCAACTTTTAGGTGTAAGGGACGTACGACCTTACCACATGCTCATGGGGCAAGCTGTGTGTCACACACGGTCTAGACACATGCCCGTGTGTCTTCCCGTATGGACAAAAACAAGGCTATCTACCAAGTCTTTTTGCCAGCATACTTGCACCAACCTACACAACATCAAACATAACGAATCCAAGCATAAATACACATAACCAAACAACCACAACCATGAGAATATTCATCAAATGCATTTAATAAAAATAAATATTAGCCAACATGAATGGCTTATACAAAATTAATATCACATCCATCATATGAGCCAACACTTGGGGCTAAACTAATAAGACACTAAACAAAAGATTCAAGTCCCTATACATGCCAGAGTCAAAACATTTAAACTAGGTATACCAAAAGCTTCAGATGATAGTGTGATCAATGCCTTCGATGTTTCTTGAACCTCGATACTAGCTTGGCTGCACTATATGAAAATGGAAAAGGAAGGAGTAAGCATAAAGCTTAGTAAGTTGCATATAAATAAGTAACAACATCAATCATGCATATTATGAATCAACACAACATTCTTGAGTGAACAAATGTAAATATCACTACATGCTTATATATCACAAATATAAGCCAATGATTACAATATCGTCCCAAGATCATTGCATAGCTAGAACTTACTCATGTCATTCTTACCATCAAGGCAACATAGCTAGACTCATATCTCATGAGATTCGAATAAGAACCTGTACCACTCACAACATGATTATATCATTCCATATCATTGTCATAAGCTTTAAAATAACCCGTGAAACCATTTGGAAGACTAAAGGATATCTGAGAAGCTTTACACAAGAGGGTGAATTGTCGATGCCATGTTCCAAACATGGTCTTACACTGGCTCACATGTCGAGGCCGATGCCATGTCCCAGACATGGTCTTACACTAGCTCTTGTCTCAATGCCAATGCCGATGCCATGTCCCAAACAAGGTCTTACACTGGCTCTCATAATGTGGCCAATGCCATGTCTAAAACATGGTCTTACACTAGCGCACATATCAATGACGATGCCATGTCCCAGACATCGTCTTACACTGGATTTCATTACACTGCCGATGCTATGTACCAACATGGTCTTACACTGGCTCTCATATCGTGGCCGACGCCATGTCTCAGACTTAGTCTTACACTAGCACACATATCACCCAAATGTCATGGCATGGATATTCAATCTATTCCTAGGTTCAATCGGGACTCTATTACATTAAAATTCATCATGCATTATTCATAAGCAATTTCAACCATATTATGCAAAATTAATCATTCAACGCACAAAAATGATAAAGTTGCCTTACTTACAAACAACTTACCTCAGTATACAAAAAGTGGGCGACTAGTTAGATTTAGTCTACTAGCTTGGCCTTCCCCTGGTCTAGGTCCAGATTTCATATTTCTTGATCTAAAATTATAAAAATTCACTAATTTAATCATCATATTAATCAATGCATTTCGTAATTCATATTTTAGCAAAATGACCATTTTACCCTTAAACTTTCACAAAATTACTATTTTATCTCTAGGCTCATAAATCGATTTTTATCAAGTTTTCTCACTAACCAAACCTTGTCGAATTCTTTTTATACTAGAAGCAGCTCAAAATTCCAATTATTGCTTATACTTATCACTCATCTTGTCATCTTTATAAAATGGCCCATTTTAGGTGTTTCCATAAAAATCCTTTCACAAGAGTTGTTTGTTTAACAACCATGATTCATTTTCTTCCATGAAATTTCAAAAATCAACATGATTACTATCATGGAAAAACCCTAGACTCTCAACCATTATGCAAAATATCCCTCCCATAAGTTAGCTTAAGTTACAAGGACCCCAAAAGTACAAAAATCATCAAGAAAGACCATCAAAATCACTTACTTGCAAAGGTAAAAAGTTGCTGAAATTTCAAGCTTCCAAAACCCTTATTTTGATGGTATTTTTCGGTGGAGAGGAGGAAGATGAGAGTTGATATCTTTTTCTCCTTATTTTATTTTATTTCTAGTCAAAAGTAGTCACCAACATTTTACCTAACTTTGACCCTACAATATTTTTGTCTCCTTGATCAGCCACTAACATATTTATGGTCTATTTACTC
This sequence comes from Gossypium hirsutum, assembly GCF_007990345.1. Classification (NCBI taxonomy): domain Eukaryota; kingdom Viridiplantae; phylum Streptophyta; class Magnoliopsida; order Malvales; family Malvaceae; genus Gossypium; species Gossypium hirsutum. The sequence goes on from NC_053427.1 coordinate 44,566,086, forward strand.
AAAAAAGACCCTTAATTTAATGTTCTATAGCTATTTGAAACCTTTAGATAGTAGAACAAAACTTTCGCACTTTATGCGATTTAGACCTTTTTCAAAATTAAGCATGCAATCGCTAAAATTATTTCACCAAAATTTTTATGCACTTATATAATCATACTAAACCCATAAAATAATATTAAAAATAATTTCTTTGACCTCGGGTTAGTGGTTTCGAAAACACTATTCTGACTAGGCCCAAAATCAGGCTATTACACACAAGTATTACACTTGAACTGCATGATTCAATAATCCGTCAATTTCTTATTCCAGGGTACCCATTAAAGCACTTGACCAAGAAACACTCTCTCGAGCCACATATCGTATAACAAGATTACCAATCCAGGCTAAATCTTTTATATAATGTAAGCTCAGAGGAACTCGATTAGGATTACCAGTCCAGGCTAAACCCTAATCATAATGTATGCTTGAGACGTATTATATCGGGATTGTCCGTCTGGGCTAAATCCTTTCTATAAAAAGGTCAATGGGATTACTCATCCGAGCTAAATCCTGTTCGCAACAAATGCAGGACCTTATTAGTTTCGGGTAAGAGTATATATGTAACACCCTAAACCCAGCCTAGACGTTATGGTCGAATCTGGCGTGTCATGTTGAAGTGTCTTTCTAATATTGGTAGAAATTCGTTTCTGAGTTGAAATCTCTTTGTTAAAAACTCAAAACATCTTAACCATTTATTAACCATTTAAAACGTCTTTACTTTAAAAACATTGTTTGTCATGGAAGCAATATCCAAAAATGTTGCGAAAACGCGGTGTTTTGAAAACAGTTAATCTTTTCGAAAACCAGCGTTCTATCACTATCAGTTAAGTATCAAGTAAATAAAGCCCAAATAAAGTAACTTAAGTTTAAGAGGCTTTATTACAGAATCAAACCCAAGGAAAAAATTTAAATATAAATAAAGTTAAGCATAAAAAAAATGCGGTTGTGTGGCCATCTCCGAGTCCCTCGCAGCACCGATCCTCCTAATGTTGGGGATTACCTGCACAGTTAATAAACGGGGTGAGTTTATGAAAACTCAGTGTGTAATCCCCTTACTAGAGTGACAGTTAGTGTACTGAAACATAAACAGCAATAGTCTGGGCCAGAGCCCTTTAACAGTAACAGTACAGTCCAGTTCAGAGCATACGTTGGCCAAAGCCCATTACAATATCATTTGGGTCACAGCCCATAACAGAATCAATTGGGCCTAGCCCAAACCAATAACAAAACAAGTGGGCCTAAGCCCAATTTAGTGACAAATCTCATAAATAGATATGCAACAGTATGAGGATGCATCCCACCACGATCTAGCCAACACACCACCCGTACAAACCTTACACTTACGCGGGGATAAAATCGACCCACCCAGCTAGCACACCAATTTTAGCACTAGTTGCGGCACTAACCGAGATTGCAGCAAAGCTGCGAGTATATATTCGGCTCTAAGCCTTCAGTAGTGGTATTATAATTGGCACAAAGCCATTGGTAACTATATTATGTTTGGCACATAGCCATCAGCGATGGTAATATAATCGGTACACAACCTTGGGTAAATATGATCGACACAGAGTCATCAATAAGTATGTTAGGCACATAGCCACGAGTAAATACGTTTGGCACAAAGCCATAGTCAAGATGGCATAGAGCCATTTTTAGGTTAGCATAGAGCCATAATCAAATTAAGCAGCACTAAGTTGTCCATTGGTCCACAGTTATCTCGTGCGACCCGTGCGATCCTATCAGAACTTCCTCCATATCAATGTCCCAATCCCATGCAATATGTCATGTATGTCATGCTCAATCATCACCAAATGGCCATGCTCAGTAACAATCATTTAAACATATATTAAAAGCATATAAGTCGTACAACCACCGTCAAGTCAGTTAAAACATAGTCATACGATCACAGTCAAATCGGTCAAATTCATAGTCTAAGTCGGTCATTTACCCACAAGGGCAAAATAGTAATTTTACCCTATAGGGGTATTTCTGTAAATTTATAACGTGGGGTTATTTCAGTAATTTTACAAGTTGGGGGTCTTAACGACCCAACCGAGGGTCCATTTTTGCCTCGAGCAACCTAAGTAACCTAAACACACATAACGGTGCAAGTGGGCCCATACGCTCGTGTAGCCCATTTAGCCCAAATTTAGATACAGCTATGTGAACACCATAGGTCGGTTCATTAATAGTCACTTATCGCAAATTTTATCCGTGTGGGCCACACGGCCCATCGAGGCCCAAAACAACCTAAGTCATGTGCGCGACATGACAAGTCTATCTACTTCCCGCTTAACAGTGAAATTTTCCCAGCGGGCCCATGTGCCTATTGGGCTTATACGACCCATTTAACCAAAACTATTCACGGCTGTACGAATGGCATAGCCTAGTCCAAAGCCTACCACATAACATTCATTTTATCCGTGTGGGCCCACATGGCCCAGTTTGGCCTAATGTGGTTCAGAACGGCCTATGCCATGTACGCGACATGGCAAGCCCAACCATATTCCACCTAGTAGTTGATTTGACACAAATGGGTCCACGAGCCTATTGGGCCTATTCGGCCGATTTTGTGGCCTAACTGGCCCACTACGACCTAAGCCCACGAATTCGCTGATGGTGGCCTTCCTCGTCGTACGCCCACGTTCCGTGAGATCAGTTCACCACATGCGCGATCGCACGCTCATATGGCATCATACTCCATATTTCTGGCTTTTCGGCATTTTTCCGGTCTACAATCAGAGCAGAGTAAACAACACACACATTTTCGGCTTTTCAACCGATTATCAAAACAAGGCATACGGTTACAAACATATTTACGGCCTTTACGCCTATTACCACTTACAGAGTACGAATATACACCTGTTTGTGATAAGTGAGCAAATCCCACGACACTAAACCTAGATCCAATCATAACCCCACGTTAGTCCTTTAATCGTTAAAATTAACACCCTTACATAACACCTGATTCCAAAGTGGTACTAACTGCCTACCTTGAATAGCAACTGATTCCTCTCTTTAACCACTGATCAAAGCCGCCTTCCAAAACTTGACAAAATCTGTATAGCATTACCATCTTGTTAATTAAGACCGTGAATGACAAAGATTAGAAACAAAAGAACAACAACTTACCACTACTTAGGAGTATTCGGCCTCCTAAGCTACACTCTAGGATTTGAGTCCTACGAAAAATAGTCACACTCCTACCGGAAATAGTGGATGAAGATAGTGTTAAGGAAGAAACTTATATCGAAAAAGAGAAAAAGAGGGAGAAGAGTAGTCGTGAACCCAAACAAAATCAATTACCATACTCAAGTGTAGAGGGATTCGGCTCTAAACAGAAAGACAATCGGCTAGCCAAAAAAAATTGAAAGGGTGGCGAGGGTGAGGAGGCAAGTGCTATTTGGCTAAACCACAAAGAAGGAAAACGCAATTGAGAGAAGGAAGAAAATAGGAGAAGAGACCAAAAGCTATTCGGTCATGCAAAACAAATGAGAGAGGGAGAGGGTGGAGAAGTTTGGTTCAGAAATGAAAGAAAAGAATAGCCACAAACACGTAAGAACAACTCCTATATTTGACCTTTCAATTCTATACTAAAATGGCAAAGAGGTAGAAAGGTTGCACAAACGATAAAATTCCAAAATATGCAAGGCAATACAGAGAAAAGAGGAAAAAAATGAAAACAAAGAAAACCCGAAATGGCACAAAAGAATTCGACACTCTGGGAAAAAAAGTCCTATGATAGAATTTGCACAATGGGGAGTTCAAATTTCGGCAATCAACCCTTCCCATTTGAAATTCCCTGATTTTCTCCTTGAATTAAGCCACCAACCGAGTTTGAACTACAAACAACTCCTTCATCCAAATCTTCTTCCCTTGAAACACTCTCCTAAATCACTAAACCTTCAATTCAAATTTCCTTGAAACACTCATGACCAAGTCATCCACAGAGTCTCAGTCCAACTCCACCTCCTTCCGTGGCCATCAATAAAAATAATCTCTATTTGCACAAGCAGGGATTCGAAATTCAGACCACTAGCTCACATGTAACACCAATTCCACTAGATCACATTGCTCCTTGTGATATAAATTCATCAAAAATATTCTTAAAGCCTACCACTAACATCAAGGCTCCTTTAAGAGAAAAACATAAATTCTTGCTAAAGCCCAGGTTTGAACCTAGGACATCTCCAACACTCCAAAATATGCCCAAATACTTAGCCACTAAGGCCAACATGCAATTTGTGATATTCCTCGCACACATAAACTTTTATGTGTACCCATGCTCAAGGCCCATTCCTTCTAGGCCCAAGTTCGAGGCGTTACAATATAATCATTTGAATTTAACATTCAATCAGAACTTAACCCTTTATCACCACTTCAAGCATGTATCAAATTTCCCATCATAATATACAATTAAACCACATCAATATAAATTACATTATATACAAACACAACATTCAATTAACATAATCGCATGCTCGATTAAGTTACATGAACTTACCTCGACACTTGTTCGCGTATAAATTCTACTAATCTGAAACCTTTTCTTTTCCTCAATCTAACCTCGAATTAGTGTTGTTTGGATCTATATAAATGAATTTAACCATAAATTTCACATATTTCATATTTAAATGGACTCAATTTACGTCCTAGGCAAAATTACCATTTTGCCCCTAACTTTTTCATAAATTTCGATGTTGTCTCTAGGCTCGAAAAATGAAACTTCTGGAAATTACTCCGTATTCCAAACCTAACCAAAGTCCCATTACAAATTTTAAAGCACATGCATTCATAAAAATTTAGCATTTTTTTTCAATTTCACAACTTTACATTTTAGTCCCTAAATCATGTTTTCATCAAAAATCACTTTGTAAAAGTTGTTTATCTATCAACAACCTTTCATTTTCTACCATAAATTTATAATTTTTAGCATATTCATCTATGAGCCATTTTCCATACTTTGATAACTTTTCAAATTAATCCCCAAATAGATAGATTAAGCTATCCCAGTTTCAAAAATATCAAAATTACTAAAAACGGGCCAAGGAAACTTACCCAATCTGGCCATGAAAGTTTCGTCTCTCTATCCTAGGGTTTCTATGTATTATTTTGGGGAAGAAGATGAGAAAATAAGATGATATCTCTTTTACCATCCTTTAATTAATTAAATATTTTCACTTTCCAATTTAGTCCTTGCCTTTTTTCTAAATTTACATGGATAAGTCACCAAAATATCTACATACATTTCTTTAATGGTCTAATTACCATATAAGGACCTCAAGGTTTGAATTCAATAGCTATTTAATCCTTATAGCTACTAGAATTCAAATTATACATTTTATGCGATTTGGTCCTTTTCGTAATTAAACACATAATCGATAAAATTTTCTTTTCAAAATTTTCACATGACATTTCTAACATAATACAAACCATATAATATTATTTTTAGCTCAGATTTGTGGTCTCGAACCACTGTTCTGATTTCATCGAAATTGGGCTGTTACAATTTCAATTTTTTTTCTATGTAAGCAACGATACTCGTTATCCCAATTAAGAGATTTACTACTCTGCGCTTCCATCAATATCAGACAAGATTATTTCTTTATCTATTTTCTCTTTAGATTTAGTTGTGTTTATTTACATGTTTATTTCATTTACGATTGAGATTATGAATATCATTAGTAACTAATTACCTCAGGGGAGATTAACGAGTGGATGTGGGAGTGACTAACGGAAGATTCATGGTTTCCTATAGAATTTGGTATAAATTACGAGTTTTTAAACCCTAGCCTTGACAACTCTAGGAAGTAATCAAAGGCTAAACGAGGTCGGGAGATAGTTTGTCGAGTAGATCGTGATTTATACTAGTTGAGAAATTTAGGCCAGGAGATAAGCGAGTATTGGCCAATAATTAATTAGTTAGAGGCTGGGAGGTAATAATTGGTTAGTTAATAGCTAATTCACCCTAAACTGGAATCTAGAGTAAATTACAACCACTGAAAGGAGTTAATCTTCCTGACTTTTTTAATCGGTTTAGTTGCTTGTTTATTTGTTCTAGTTATTTATTTTTGATATTATCTATTTTATGATTTATTCTTATAAATAATTTTACTATTTAGACTTATTATAAAGAAGAACTCCGGAAAGAGAAAAGAAAAGCTGATTCAGAAGCTAGAGAAGTACGAAAGAGACCATCAAGCAAGTCATTTTAGTCTGCGTCAAAGAAGTTCCGAGTTGATTTTAGTCATTCAAAGGCTAATGTGGGACATTCGAGAAGAGATCGTGCTAGATTACATTTGAGCTTCAGAGCAACAACTATTTTCGTTGCTAGTGTTGGAAATGTCAGATCTGATCACCTTGAGATCTCGACAATTACAGATTGTATGATCAAGCTTGTTTCAAATGTGGTCTTAGATCATTTCATCTGTGATTGTCCTGAATCTGTCGAGCAAGAATTTGTGCAAAAGTCGAGGCCAAGTGGTACTGCATTTCGTGGTAGACCTCCTAGAAATCATATGTATCGAGGTGAATTAATTTCCAGCCTAAGATGGTCCAAAATTGTGACAGCCCTATTTTAACCCTAGTCGAAAAGTGGTTTCGGCAGCACAAAATCGTGTCGCGAAAATAATTGAATGATCTATGTTTATTATATGTGAAATTTCATGTGTGAAAATATCATGTTTTGATTTCTGTCATTTGGATGTGGAATTAGTTAAAAAGGACTTGTTTGAGAAACCTTGAAAATGTGATAGGCAAATGTGCAGTGGCCAAATATTATATGGTTTAGTATTATGGGGGACTTGCATGTCAAATAGACCATTTTGAATGTAAATGACCGGTCAACACATGCATGCAATCATGTGTTTTCATATCTTTATTTTAGTTGATGGAAATTATATGTTAAATAAGAAATAAGCATTATATTATAATGGTTTTATATTGTGAAATAATGAATTTATAATAGAAAATGGTGATAAAAACAAAGTTCCACCCATCCTTTCTTCCATTTTTGCCGAAACCATAAAGAAAAGAAAAGAAAATGAAGCTAAGGCATTCAGCTATGGTGAATGTATAGATTAAGGTATGATTTCATGTGATTCTTTTGGATTTTTGTGGAATTGAGTTGGTTTTGAAGCTCTTAGCATGACCCATGTGCGAATTTTTGAATTTGTGATGCATGAAGCATTCAGTTATGTTTCCTATATGTTAAATTGTTGATGTTTTAAAGTTATGTGATTAGAAACGGTTATAGGTGAGTATGAACTACGTAAAAATTTCTAGGAATGGTTAATATGGACAAAAATCTCAATCGGCTATTATGGAGTAAGGTGAAATTATGCTTAATTTTGGAAATTAATAATTTAATTGTTAGTAAGTGTTTTTTTATGGATGCCGAATATGGACTTGAATTGGGAGGTTAATAATTTGTTGTTTATAGAGTTATATATATACATTCGGTCATGGAGGATTTGAGATGAATTTAATTATTGTTTTAGTTGAATAATAAGATAGACATGGACAAACTCAATTAGGTAAATTTTAAGCTCTTGGATTGAATTGGGAGGATCGAAATACTCTAGGGAGTATTCAGTTAAGGTATGGGAGATAGAATGTTTAGGTAAGTTGGTTTGTGTCATTGCCGAATGCACTTGATATTAAGACATGGTTTAGTTAAATGCATTTGACATGAAAGGAATTGAGTTGCCGTGTATGTGATAGTGGGAAAAGAAATTGAATTTTCATGACTATAATTAAATGAATGTCCAATTTAGGTTTGGTATGATGTTAATATGAAAATGTTATGAGAAGCTGGTCGAATTTAAGAACTATGTGCAGTCAGTCATGTTATGTGTTTAATTCATCAATGATGAAAGTGCCGTATGATATATGTGTTTGAAATTAATAGAATTTGAGTTATGATGAATTGATAAGATGATTGAATTAGTTTATTTGTTTAATTAAGCTCAAGATCAAAGAGAGCCAAGTTCGGATAAGGGGAAAGCGAAGGTTATTGAGTAGTCGATCAGAGCTGTTTGTTGGACAATAAGGTAAGTTCTAAGCAATTAAGACTTAGATTACTATGTATGCCTAGAGTACACGTAGCTCATGAAATGTAAATTCTATATGTGGAGAAATGTCGAATAGATAATGTATTATTGAGCCGATGGCATTGAATTGATGTGCTATTTTTTTATTTTTGTTGTACTATGTGTACGTATATGCATGAATGAAAAGGGCACTATGTGTCCGAATGGGGCAGCACTATGTGTGCGTATGGAAAAGCTAGCACTATGTGTGCGAATGAATATATGCACTATGTGTGTGAATTTATTAACCGAGCACTATGTATGTGAGATCGGTTGTGGGGCACTATGTGTGCGAAATGATTAAGGGAATATGATCGTGGTAGGTGTGAAATAGAACACTGATTACCATCATAGGTAATTAAGCTTTTACGAGAACAAAGATAAAAAAATGAAATGTGTATGGAATTTATATGTATGTGTCTATTTCTAAAGGTTATTGTATAATGTATTGGAAGAAGAAATAAGAGTATGTGGTTATACAGTTTCATGAATGAATAAGGTAGACAAATTAGACTTAAATGGAGTTCTGTTGTGATTTATTTATTAAATTGCTTATGACTTACTGGGTATTATGTCATTGGAATTGTTTGTTCATCTTTATTTAGATTGTGGATCTGTTGTGAGCTCGGGACTATCACTGAAGTCATCACACTTATCGTCATCATTTTGGTATCTTTAAAGAAGCTTTAAGTTTAAAAAAGTGGCATGTATAGGATAGACAAAGATGAGTTTTGTATTTTGAATGATGTAATTATCATTTTGATGAGCCATGCGAAAATGGCACATGATCTGGTTTTGTGATCTTATAATGTTAAAATCTTGTTAACTAGCATGCGTATTTATGATATGGATGATATGTTATATTTATATAAGCAAAGTACCTTTGTATGTTTAGTAAATCATATTAGAAATTGAAAGTGCTTCCTTAAGGTTAGTATAATGGTTTGAATGTGGTTTTTAAGTTTAAATGTGAAATGATTTTATACTTGGTAAGCTCGGTTAATTAAGTTCTATAATAATAAGACTTACAAATGTTTTATTAGTTGAAGTACTTATTGTGAATGAATGAATCTTATGCTCAATTGGATTCGGCTAAGGGTAAGGTTTATACCAAATGAATAGTAAAATTTATATTTGCATGATGCTATTCTATGAGATCTTGACTTTATATATTTATATATATGCACATACTCTAATATATGGCTTATTGGATTTTGGTTGTTAGATATGAAGATTCGATTATATTAGGACTGAATTAATTAAATTTATAATTCCAATTTCTGATTTATATGTATGTGAAATGTTCTAAAGTTGAGTTGTTTTCGTAATGCCTCGTGACCTTACTTTTGCGACAGTTACGGCATAGGGGTATTACATTTTAATTGGTATCAGAGCTACGGTTTAGTCGATTCTAGGACAACGTAGCACGTGTGAGTCTAGCTATACATGCCATATGTGAATATATGACAGTGTGATGACTTCTGACGGTTAAACTTTTGTTTTCATTAAGTAAATGGAACCTAATCCCGAGCAAGCCATAGCAGACGACGTTGAGAGTATAGCGCTTGCTCCCGTGCAAGGGACAGCGCCTGTTGATTGTCAACCATCTGCGAGAAATCTAGATGATGAGGCTAAACAAGCCTTCTTTTCTATGATGAATGCGTGGGTTGTTCAATATGCTCGAACAAACCCGGCTATACAACAGCCTCCGAACTTGAATAACTCTCCTCAGGTACCTGTAATACCAGTGACTACCTATCCTTTGAGACCGAGTAAACCCCCTGTTGACAAGATCAGAAAGTATGGGGCTGAGGAATTCAAAGCCATAGCTACTGATGATACCGAAGGGCCGAATTCTGGCTTGATAATACCATCCGTGTTTTTGATGAGCTGTCTTGCACACCCGATGAGTGTCTAAAATGCGCTATATCTTTATTACGAGATTCGACCTATTATTGGTGGAGAACTTTGATTTTGATTGTTCCGAAAGAACGGGTTATGTGGGACTTCTTTCAGACAAAGTTTTGCAAGAAATATATTAGTCAACGATTCATCGATCAAAAGCGTAAAGAGTTTCTTGAACTTAAACAAGGTCGTATGACTGTATTTGAATATGAACGTGAATTTGTGAGACTTAGTCGTTATGCACGGGAGTGTGTAGCTGATGAAGTTTCCATGTGTAACAGGTTTGAAGAAGGATTGAATGAAGACTTAAAGCTACTTGTGGGTATTCTTGAAATAAAAGAGTTCGTAATACTTGTTGAACGAGCTTGCAAGGCTGAAGAGTTGGGAAAAGAGAAAAGAAAAACTGAATCTGAAGCTAGAGATTTTCGTAAGAGAACGGCGAGTAAAACTTCTTTCTTAGCTGTGAAGAAGTTCAAAGATGATAGTAACAGATCAAAGACGACTGCGGGGATTTCTATTTGAGAGCGACCTTCAGTAGATTCTCGAGCTACTTCAGTTGCTAGTGTTGGCAACAATCGACAGGATAAACTGGAGTGTCCATAGTATGGTAGACGACACGTGGGCGAGTGTTGGGGCAAGTCTAATAATAGAGCTTGTTATAGATGTGGTTCACGAGACCATTTTGTTCAAGACTGCACGGAACTTGTTGGGAGAAATAATATGCAGAGTGTGAGATCGAGTGGTGCAGCAGTTAAGGGTAGATCACCTAGAAATGCAGGAGGTAGGAGTGGTAATCAGAGAGGGACTTTTGACACAATAGTTCGATCCGAGGCTCGTGCACCTGCCAGAGCCTATGCCATTCGTACACGGGAGGAGGCATCTTCCCCTGATGTCATTACTGGTACATTCACTCTCTATGATACTAATGTGCTTGCTTTGATTGATTCCAGTTTGACTCATTCATATGTGTGTGAAACTTTGGCATCCAGTACGACTCTCCCTGTTGAGTCTACTGAGTTTGTGATTCGAGTGTCGAATCCTTTGGGCCGTTATGTATTAGTCGATTTAAAAGGGCACTATGTGTCCGAATGGGGCCGCACTATGTGTGCGTATGGAAAAGCTATCACTATGTCTGCGAATGAATATATGCACTATGTGTGCAAATTTATTAACCGAGCATTATGTACGTGAGATCGGTTGTGGGGCACTATGTGTGCGAAATGATTAAGGGAATATGATCGTGGTAGGGTGTGAAATAGAACACTGATTACCATCATAGGTAATTAAGATTTTACGAGAACAAAGATAAAAAAATGAAATGTGTATGGAATTTATATGTATGTGTCTATTTCTAAAGGTTATTGTATAATGTATTGGAAAAAGAAATAAGAGTATGTGGTTATACAGTTTCATGAATGAATAAGGTAGACAAATTAGACATAAATGGAGTTCTGTTGTGATTTATTTATTAAATTGCTTATGACTTACTGGGTATTATGTCATTGGAATTGTTTATTCATCTTTATTTAGATTGTGGATCTGTTGTGAGCTCGGGACTATCACTGAAGTCATCACACTTATCGTCATCATTTTGGTATCTTTAAAGAAGCTTTAAGTTTAAAAAAGTGGCATGTATAGGATAGACAAAGATGAGTTTTGTATTTTGAATGATGTAATTATCATTTTGATGAGCCATGCGAAAATGGCACATGATCTGGTTTTGTGATCTTATAATGTTAAAATCTTGTTAACTAGCATGCGTATTTATGATATGGATGATATGTTATATTTATATAAGCAAAGTACCTTTTTATGTTTAGTAAATCATATTAGAAATTGAAAGTGCTTCCTTAAGGTTAGTATAATGGTTTGAATGTTGGTTTTTAAGTTTAAATGTGAAATGATTTTATACTTGGTAAGCTCGGTTAATTAAGTTCTATAATAATAAGACTTACAAATGTTTTATTAGTTGAAGTACTTATTGTGAATGAATGAATCTTATGCTCAATTGGATTCGGCTAAGGGTAAGGTTTATTCCAAATGAATAGTAAAATTTATATTTGCATGATGCTATTCTATGAGATCTTGACTTTATATATTTATATATATGCACATACTCTAATATATGGCTTATTGGATTTTGGTTGTTAGATATGAATATTCAATTATATTAGGACTGAATTAATTAAATTTATAATTCCAATTTCTGATTTATATGTATGTGAAATGGTCTAAAGTTGAGTTGTTTTCGTAATGCCTCGTGACCCTACTCTAGCGACGATTACGGGCATAGGGGTGATACAAAAATTATATGTATTAAATCATAATATAATTAATTTTAATTTATATCCAAGTTAATTTGGGAGAATAAATTATTATTAATTAATTATGAAAAAATGGTCCGATTGAACTGAATCGAGTGAACCGAACCGGCCAAGGAGAGGACAGCACAAAACCGTCCAAGTGCTGACCCAATTCAGCTCATTACCTGATTATTTAAGCTGCAAAGAAGCCCTTGAAGACTTGTTCAAATTGCAAATTAGCTCCTCCATAATTGATGGCTTTGAAGATTTGCCCCAAGTCAATTTTAGCAATGTTGAAGCCATCAACTTTGCCACATAGATGGCCGGCCAAGGGGTGGCTCTTTGGCTGCTATTTTTAGCAAATTTTAGCTGCCACATTCTATAACACCCCGTACCCGAGACCGTTGCCGGAGTCGGACACAAGGTGTTAACGGACTTAATTCACTTATTTGCACAGTCCATTTTAAAATTTCCAGACAAGCTGGCTAACTGCGTCACAGTCACCTTAAAAATCATATCTCGAGTTCCAAAACTTGAAAACCAGTTCTGTAAATTTTTCCTGAAACTAGACTCATATTTACATCTACAAATAGTTTTCTAGAATTTTTGGTCAAGCCAATTAGTACAGTTTATTAGTTAAAGTCTCCCCTGTTTCAGGGTTCAACTACACTGACCTTCATGCATTACGACTTAGATATCTCCCTGTACAGGGCTTCAATACCTATTCCGTTTGTTTCTAAAGAAACTATACTCGAAAAGGAATCTGTACATATAGGGAATGACTTCTAATTATCTCTGGTTAATTTATAGCGAATTTCCAAAGTCGAAACAGGGGATCCAGAAATCACTTTAGTCCTGTTTCACTAAAACTTAAACATCTCATAAAATACGGCTCATATGATTGTTTTGCTACTTTCATATGAAAATAGATTCATTAAGGTTCGATTACATAATTTATTCACTATTTAATTCCATTCCTACTATTTTTAGTGATTTTTTAAATCCACATCACTGCTGCTGTCAGCATCTATTTTTAAGGTAAAATTTACCTATTTCATGGTTTTCCATGGATCAACTGGAATTTTGTCATACATAGCACCAATATGATCATGATTAACCATTCCAATGGCTAATCGTTACCAACATTTCCATACCACTCCGTGAACAACATACAAAATGATTATAACGCTATGCTCAAAATATATATAAGCCATTTTAGCATGGCTATCCAAATATATACATTACCGAAAGGTACATGACCAACAACAAAAGGGCAGTCCTATACATGCCATTTTCAGAGTTCAACTAAAAGAGTACCAAAAGGGCTTTGATAGTGTGGATGACTTCGACTTTGACACTCCCGAGTCCGATAGCTGACGAACCAAAATCTATAAAACAGAGAATCAAAGAAACGGAATAAGCATTTAATGCTTAGTAAGTTTTGATTAATGAAATCATGCACAACTGAGGTATAGCATTCATATGACTAAACGAATAATTTCAGGTACACATATTCTCACAATCATACCTACTTCACATTTCCAACCCATATATTCATACATAAGGAATCAACTTGACTAAAGGTCGGAAGCTTGTTAATCGATTGAGCGAATACTATTTAAAAGGAATCAATTATTCCAATGCATATACAAAACATACCTCATCGTTGGGGTTTTACGAGCGTATTAATTGAAATTATTACAGCAAGATCGCTCATTCCCAAACCTAGTATCTTCGGGATTTAACCGGATATAACAACTCGCACAAATGCCTTCGGGTCTTAGCCCGGATATAGCAACTCGCACAAATGCCTTCGGGTCTTAGCCCGGATATAATCGCTAGCATAAATGCCTTCGGGTCATAGCCCGGATATAGCAACTCGCACGAATGCCTTCGGATCTTAGTCCGGTTATCATCCGAATAATCATGCACATATGTCCACAAATCATAACACATTTTTATTTCGTTTTCTTTACTAGAACTCAGACACAAGGCACTTATCTACCATTACCATTTTCGGCTCAATAGCCACATACAAAGAGCATGGTTTTGATTCGCTATATAACATGATCTAATCGAATCATAATCTAAGTTCCATTACTCGAAAACTTACCTCGGATGCTGTCGAACGATTTCAACGGCTATTCGATCACTTTTTCCTTTCCTTTATCGGATTTAGTTCCCCTTTGCTCTTGAGCTTAATATTAACAAATAAATTGATTTAATCATTTTGAACATCAAAGAGGAATTCAAGGTACTTAGCCCATATATATTAGGCATTAGAGTCATATATGTATGAAATCATGAATCAAATTCAAATCATGAATCAGATTCAACATATTAGCCAATATTCTCCTTTAGCCGATTTTCTAAGTCAAGATTAAGCCACCAATATGCTTACCTATAGCCGAATACATGCAACACCAATCTATGTATTCATTCATGTGGCCGAATATGCATGTTCCAATATGACGTCATTTCCATTTCGTTTAACACTTAACATTTACCACATATCAATTAACCCATTTCTTTACTCATGTGGCCGATTATACTCGGTCATGCATACACATGATTAAGTTATTTAACACCTAACTCACATAGTCATAGTGTACAAAATCTTAAGGTCCACATATGAATACCCCCATGTGACAGCCCAAAATTAACCCTAGTCGGGAAGTGGTTTCGGGACCGCTAAACCGAGTCACCGAAAGGTTTGAATGTGATGTTTATTGTCTAGAATATGTAATCATGAATGTGTGAAAATTTCAAGCTTCGATTTAGTCGATTGCATGTGAATTTAGTCAATAGGACTTATATGAGAAAATTTTAAAATGTGATAGGTCAATGCATGAGGACCTATTAGTGCATGTGGAAGAAAAAGGGGACTTGCATGTCAAATTCCCCCTCCCTAATATGTAGTGGCCGGCCATGCTATGGGTGGAAACATGTCACCAACATGTTGTGTTAGTGATGTATGGTAAGGAAAATAAAATAATAAGCATGATAATTAAATAATGAAAGGAAGGGTGATGGAAAAAAAAAATAACATGGTCTCACCCCCTTGTTGCCGTGAATTGAAGAAAGAAAAAAAAAGTGTTCATTCTTGAACATCCTTGGCCGAATAGAGGAAAGAAAGGAAGGGGAAAAAGCTTGAGAAAATCGGCTATGGTGGTTTGCTAGACTAAGGTATGTTTGATATTATTCTTTGAGATTCATGTATATTTTAAGTTGTAAGTGAAAATCTACCTAGCCATGGTTCAAATTTTGTTAATTGATGGAGATGATATTCGGCCATGAATGTTACATTCTTGGTTGGTATTTTGATGTCTTTGGTGATGAGGTATGAAGATGGTTGATTTTGAGTGTTTAATAAAAAGGATGCATGAATTATTGTTAAATAATGGTCGAATGTAGCATGATTAAAGATGTGAATAAATTGAAGTTAAGGAGGTTGTCAATGAAAAATATGAGTTGGATGAGGCCTAAAGAATAAAAATCTAGGTGACTAGAGGTCAAGGACATTCGGTCATAGGCTTGTATGCTAGCAAAATCGGCCAAGTGATTATGTGGTGGAAATTAAGTGTTAAATGGAATGAAAATGATATTATATGGGGGTATGTATATTCGGCCATATGAGTAAATATATAGATGATGTTAAATTTGATTATGTATAATGGGCATTAAGATGTGGAACTTAAGAAATTAGAAGTAAATGAACTTGATAGTATTTAAGAGATAGAGGTGATAGATTAATGTTGCACATTCGGCTATGGTTAGGCATGTTGATGATCTTATCTTGATTTAGATAATTAGGCATAAAAGGGTGGCAAAGGGGATGAAATTGTCGAATGATTAGTTGGGTAACAAAAGAAGCATTCGGCCAGCCCTTGAGAGCTTGTGTGATGTTGGGTTTAAAATTAGCAAAGGTAACTTACCTAATGCATGTGCATGGGTGATTAGATTTTGATGATATGGTAGTTGCATGAGGTTATTAGCCGAATATACTAACATACATATACATGTGAAATTGGATTGTAAATATTTGGCAAGGTGGTTAAACTAGTTAAATTATTGATTAAGCTCAAGGAGTTAAAGGAGGTGAATCGAGCAAAGGCAAAGAAAAGGTCATCGAGTAGCCGAGTTGGAACCGTCTTACCCAACACGAGGTAAGTCGTTAAGCATGTAGTTGGTATTATTTCAAATGGTCATAATGTTTATGTATTGATGCTGAATGGAATGAATAAATATACATATATATATATATGCATGTACGTATGTGATGATGAAATTGTTGAATGAAAAGAAAAGAGGTAAGATGTACTGAGTTGTTGATCTCGGCACTAAACGTGCGGGTATAACCATTTATGACCATGAGATTGGCGCTAAGTGCGCGGGATTAAATTGTACAGCACTAAGTGTGCGATTTGACTATGTTGCACTAAGTGTGCGAAACGAATATGATGCACTAAGTGTGCGAATTGACCATGCGGCACTAAGTGTGCGAGTTTGACTATGTAGCACTAAGTGTGCGATTTGATTACATAGCACTAAGTGTGCGAGTTGATTATATAGCACTGAGTGTGCGGACTCAATATACATTCGTGAATCATTATGGACACTATGTGTGCGACACTATTGAGTCGATCGCGGACAGCGGATCGGGTAAGTGTCCTGAGTACATGGCTAATAGGTGCTATGCTTATACTTGGTGTTGAGCCCGGTAAGTTTGAACCTATGTGACAAATATACTTGAAGTCACGTACATAAAATTTATCGTAGGATGGGTGAAAGGCCGTTTAGTCGTTTGATTGTAACGAAAATAAATTGATTTATGAAAATGCTTCAATGTCCTATTGAAGAGTATATGGAATGTGAATGCATGAATTGATATGAAATTGAATCGATAGGTGGGAGGAACTATGGTATGGTTCGGTATGGATGGAGTAAATTGTCTCGTTCCATTTTGTTTCCTCTTGTGATAATGTTATTGATGGATGGTAGTACATTGCTTATGACTTACTGAGTTATAAACTCACTCGGTGTTTCCTTGTCACCCATTATAGGTTGCTTGGACTCATCTATTTTTGCGGGGTCAGGTCGTCATCGAAGTCATCACACCGGATAGCAAGTTTTGGTACTTTCTTCTTAGTTGGCTTAGAAGAACATTTTGGCATGTATAAGCTATTACGTTGTGTTTGAACTTTGGCATGTAAACTTTAAGCCATGCGAAAATGGCACGAATGTTCGATTGAGTTGGATCAAGGGTAGGCATGAAATGGACCTAGTTACTTTCGTAACAGATGCTGGCAGCAGCAGTGTCATGAGATAGAAAAATCACTAAAAATAGTAGGAGTGGAATTAATTGATGAATAAATTATGTAATCGAAGCTCGATGAGTCTGTTTTCATGAGGAAGTAACGAAAAGATCATATGGGCAGTATATTAAGAGATAATCAGATTTTTGTGGGACAGGGCTAGAACGGTTTCTGGATTTCTTGCTCCGACTTTGGAAATTCATTATAAATTAACCAGAGATAATTAGGGGTCGTACCATATATGTATAGATTCCTCTCTGAGTCTAGTTTTCATAGAAACAAACGGCATCAGTATTGAAGCCCCGTGCAGGGAGATATCCAAGTCGTAATGGGCAAAGGTCAGTGTAGTCGACCCCTGCAACATGGGAGATTTTGACTAATAAACTGTACTAATTGGCCCAACCAAAAATTCTAGAAAAAAATACATAGATGGGCACATGAGTCTAGTTTCTGGGAAAAATTACGAAACTGATTTTCGAGTTACGAAACTCAAGATATGATTTTTAAAACGACTAGTACACAGATTGAGCAGTGTCTGGAAAATAAATTTTATAAGGGGTTAAAGTCAGTTAACACCTCGTGTTCGACTCCGGTGTCGGTTTCGGGTTCAGGGTGTTACATTTGATTGGTATCAGAGCTATGGTTTAGTCGGTTCTAGGACTACCATAGCACGTATGAGTCTAGCTATACATGCCTTAATGTTAATGTTTAAAAGGGTGATGACTTCTGACGGTTGAAATGTTTTTGTTTTGATTAGTAAATGGATCCCGGTGTAGAAAGAACCCTAGCGGATGACGTTGAGAGCGTAGCGGCTGCTCCTGCACAAGGGACGCCGCCTGTTGAACCTCAGTCATCTGCGAATAATCAAGGTGAGGGGGCTAAACAAGCCTTCTTTACCATGATGAATGAGTGGGTCGCGCAATATGCCCGAACCAACCCGGCTGTCCAACAATTCCCAAATTTGAATAATCCACCCCAAGAGCCTGTAATGCCATCAGTCGCTGATCCTGTGAGGCTGAGTAAGCCACCTGTAGACTTGATTAGGAAGCGTGGGGCCGAGGAGTTCAAGGCCATAGTAACTGATGATGCCGAAAGGGCCGAGTTCTGGCTTGATAACACCATTCGGGTGTTCGATGAATTGTCATGCACACCTGACGAATGTCTAAAATGTGCTGTATCTTTGTTGCGAGACTCAGCCTACTATTGGTGGAGGACCTTGATTTCCATAGTCCCGAACGAGCGAGTAACTTGGGACTTCTTTCAAACGGAATTCCGAAAGAAATTTATTAGCCAACGGTTCATTGATCAGAAGCGTAAGGAGTTCTTGGAACTCAAGCAAGGCCGTATGACTGTATCTGAATACGAACATGAATTCGTAAGACTCAGTAGGTATGCCCGGGAGTGTGTAGCTGATGAGGTTGCTATGTGCAAAAGATTCGAGGAAGGATTGAATGAAGATTTAAAGCTACTAATGGGTATTTTGGAAATAAAAGAATTCGTAACACTAGTTGAACGAGCCTGCAAGGCGGAAGAACTTGGAAAGGAGAAGAGGAAGGCTGAATTTGAAGCTAGAGATTATCGTAAAAGATCGACGGGTAAAGCTCCGTTCTCAGCTGTAAAGAAGTTCAGGGAGGACATTAATAAGTCGAGGGCGACTGCGGGAATTTCCATCAGGGCAAGACCATCGATGGGCTCCCGAGCTACTTCGGTAGCTAGTGTGGGCAATAATCGTCACGAGAAACCTGAATGTCCCCAATGTGGAAGACGACACCTAGGTGAATGTTGGGGCAAGTCTACTAGCAGGGCCTGTTACGGATGCGGTTCGAAGGACCACTTCATTAGAGATTGCACGGAGCTGGATGAGAAGAATAAGATTCAAGGTGCAAGACCTAGTGGAGTGACATCTAGAGGTAGACCACCGAGAATTTTAGGAGGCAGGGGTGGTAGTCAGAGGGGGGCCTCTGATACGGCCGATCGAGCCGAGAACCGTACTCCTACTAGAGCATATGCCATTCGTGTACGAGAGGAGGCATCCTCCCCCGACGTCATCACTGGTACCTTCACTCTCTTTGATACTAATGTGATTGCATTGATTGACCCTGGTTCTACTCATTCATATGTATGCGAAACCTTAGCAACCAGTAAGACTCTACCTGTTGAGTCTACTGAGCTCGTAATTCGAGTATCAAACCCGTTGGGTCAATGCGTACTTGTTGATAAAGTGTGTAAGAGATGCCCTCTAATAATCCGAGAATCCTATTTTCCGGCCGATTTGATGCTTTTGCCGTTCGACGAGTTTGATGTTATTCTTGGTTTGGATTGGTTAACCGCGCATGATGCGGTTGTGAATTGCAAAAGCAAGACTATCGATTTGAGGTGCGCAAATAACGAAATAATCCGAGTTGAGTCTGCGGACTTAAGGGGGTTGCCAGCTGTAATATCAGCAATGTTGGCCCAGAAATATGTAAGGAAAGGGTACGAAGCATACCTCGCGTATGTACTTGATGACAAGGAGTTAGAAAAGAAACCCGAATCGGTGCCGGTGGTTTGTGAATACCCGGATGTTTTTCCTGAAGAGTTACCGGGTTTGCCACCTGTTCGGGAGGTAGAGTTTGGTATTGAGCTTGTACCTGGAACTACGCCAATTTCGATCGCTCCGTATCGTATGGCACTAACCGAGTTAAAAGAGTTGAAAGCTCAGTTGCAAGAATTGACGGATAGAGGTTTCGCTCGACCGAGTTTCTCACCTTGGGGTGCACCAGTATTGTTCGTGAAAAAGAAGGACGGAACCATGAGGTTGTGCATTGACTATCGTCAACTGAATAAAGTGACGATAAAGAATAAGTATCCGTTACCGCGTATTGATGATCTGTTCGATCAATTAAAGGGAGCATCGGTGTTTTCAAAGATAGATTTGAGATCGGGTTATTATCAGTTGCGGATTCGAGATTCGGACGTACCCAAAACTGCTTTCAGAACGAGGTACGGTCACTACGAGTTCTTAGTGATGCCGTTCGGGCTCACTAATGCCCCTGCGGTGTTTATGGATTTGATGAATCGGATCTTCAGGCCGTATTTGGATCGGTTCGTAGTTGTGTTTATTGATGACATCTTGGTCTATTCAAGAGATGAGACCGAACATGCTGAGCATCTGAGGCAAGTGTTGCAAATTTTGCGGGATAAGCAGTTATATGCTAAGTTCAGTAAGTGTGAGTTCTGGTTAAGAGAGGTTAGCTTCTTGGGTCATGTGGTATCCGCATCGGGTATTCGAGTTGACCCGAGCAAAATTTCAGCCATACTTAACTGGAAGCCTCCGAGAAATGTTACCGAAGTCCGGAGCTTTCTAGGGCTCGCCGGTTATTACCGACGATTTGTCAAAGGTTTCTCGATGATAGCCACACCAATGACGAAGCTACTTCAGAAGGATGTTAAGTTCGAATGGACGGAGAAATGTCAGAAAAGCTTCGATCAACTGAAAACTCATTTGACTGAAGCTCCAATTTTTGTGCAACCCGAATTGGGTAAAGAGTTTGTCATTTATAGTGACGCATCCCTACTTGGGTTGGGTTGCGTATTGATGCAAGAAGGTCGAGTTGTGGCCTATGCGTTGAGACAATTGAAGCCACCCGAGAGAAATTATCCGACCCATGATCTCGAACTAGCCGCCATTGTGTTTGCATTGAAAATATGGCGACATTATTTGTTTGGTGAGAAGTGCCATGTGTTTTCGGATCACAAAAGTCTCAAATATTTGATGACTCAACGAGACTTGAATCTGCGACAAAGACGTTGGCTTGAGTTGTTGAAAGATTGCGAGCTTGTCATTGATTACCACCCGGGAAAGGCTAATGTGGTTGCGGACGCCTTAAGCCGAAAATCACTGTTTGCTTTGCGAGCGATGAATGTACACCTGTCTGTTCTATCTGGCAATGTGTTAGTAGCTGAATTAAAAGCCAAACCATTATTGACTCATCAAATTCTTGAAGCTCAGGAAGTCGATGATGAATTGGTTGCAAAACGAGCTGAGTGTGTTCCGAACAAGGAATCGGAGTTTCAGGTTGATGATGATGGTTGTTTGAGGTTTAGAAGTCGTTTGTGTGTTCCAAGGAATTCGGAACTCATTCCGATGATTCTGAACGAAGCCCATTGTAGCCGAATGTCAATTCACCCGGGGAGCACGAAAATGTACAATGACTTGAAACGTCGGTTTTGGTGGCGTGGTATGAAACGAGACATCTCTGACTTTGTTTCGAGATGTTTAATATGTCAACAAGTGAAAGCGGAACATCAAGTGCCTTCAGGGTTACTTCAGCCGATCATGATACCCGAGTGGAAATGGGACCGAGTCACAATGGACTTTGTGTCCGGACTGCCATTGTCCGCAAGTAAGAAGGATGCGATTTGGGTTGTTGTTGATAGGCTGACTAAGTCGGCTCAATTTATCCCCGTGCGTCCAGATTTTTCATTGGATAAACTAGCCGAATTGTATGTTTCTCAGATTGTGAGATTACATGGAGTACCTATTTCTATAGTGTCGGATAGAGATCCGAGATTCACCTCGCGATTTTGGAAGAAATTGCAAGAAGCTTTGGGTACCAAGCTGCATTTTAGCACCGCTTTTCACCCCCAAACCGATGGTCAATCCGAGCGGATAATTCAGATACTTGAGGATATGTTGAGATGTTGCATCCTCGAGTTCAGTAGTTCATGGGAACGGTATTTACCTTTGATTGAATTCGCTTACAACAATAGTTTTCAATCAAGTATTAAGATGGCACCGTATGAGGCTTTGTACGGTCGTAAATGCCGTACGCCATTGTTTTGGACCGAGCTTGGTGAAAGTAAAATTTTCGGAGTTGATTTGATTAAAGATGCCGAACAAAAAGTAAAGGTAATCCGCGAAAGTCTGAAGGTAGCCACAGATCGTCAAAAATCGTATGCGGATTTAAAACGAAAGGACATTGAATATCAGGTGGGAGATAAAGTGTTTCTTAAAGTGTCACCTTGGAAGAAGGTACTCAGATTTGGCTGTAAAGGCAAGTTGAGCCCGAGATTCATTGGGCCGTACGAAATTTCCGAACGAGTGGGGCCGCTTGCATATAGATTGATTTTGCCCCCTGAACTTGAAAGGATGCACGATGTCTTCCATGTTTCAATGCTTCGACGTTATAGATCCGATCCGTCACATGTGATTAATCCCTCAGAAGTTGAAATTCAATCTGACTTGAGCTATGAAGAAGAACCGATTCGTATCCTAGCTCGTGAAGTGAAAGAGTTGCGAAATAAAAGGGTTCCGTTGGTTAAGGTGTTGTGGCTCAAACACGGGATCGAGGAAGCAACCTGGGAACCCAAGAGCTTGATGAAAGAACAATATCCAAACCTATTTACCGGTAAGATTTTCGAGGACGAAAATTTCTTAAGTGAGGGGGAGTTGTGACAGCCCAAAATTAACCCTAGTCAGGAAGTGGTTTCGGGACCGCTAAACCGAGTCACCGAAAGGTTTGAATGTGATGTTTATTGTCTAGAATATGTAATCATGAATGTGTGAAAATTTCAAGCTTCGATTTAGTCGATTGCATGTGAATTTAGTCAATAGGACTTATATGAGAAAATTTTAAAATGTGATAGGTCAATGCATGAGGACCTATTAGTGCATGTGGAAGAAAAAGGGGACTTGCATGTCAAATTCCCCCTCCCTAATATGTAGTGGCCGGCCATGCTATGGGTGGAAACATGTCACCAACATGTTGTGTTAGTGATGTATGGTAAGGAAAATAAAATAATAAGCATGATAATTAAATAATGAAAGGAAGGGTGATGGAAAAAAAATAACATGGTCTCACCCCCTTGTTGCCGTGAATTGAAGAAAGAAAAAAAAGTGTTCATTCTTGAACATCCTTGGCCGAATAGAGGAAAGAAAGGAAGGGGAAAAAGCTTGAGAAAATCGGCTATGGTGGTTTGCTAGACTAAGGTATGTTTGATATTATTCTTTGAGATTCATGTATATTTTAAGTTGTAAGTGAAAATCTACCTAGCCATGGTTCAAATTTTGTTAATTGATGGAGATGATATTCGGCCATGAATGTTACATTCTTGGTTGGTATTTTGATGTCTTTGGTGATGAGGTATGAAGATGGTTGATTTTGAGTGTTTAATAAAAAGGATGCATGAATTATTGTTAAATAATGGTCGAATGTAGCATGATTAAAGATGTGAATAAATTGAAGTTAAGGAGGTTGTCAATGAAAAATATGAGTTGGATGAGGCCTAAAGAATAAAAATCTAGGTGACTAGAGGTCAAGGACATTCGGTCATAGGCTTGTATGCTAGCAAAATCGGCCAAGTGATTATGTGGTGGAAATTAAGTGTTAAATGGAATGAAAATGATATTATATGGGGGTATGTATATTCGGCCATATGAGTAAATATATAGATGATGTTAAATTTGATTATGTATAATGGGCATTAAGATGTGGAACTTAAGAAATTAGAAGTAAATGAACTTGATAGTATTTAAGAGATAGAGGTGATAGATTAATGTTGCACATTCGGCTATGGTTAGGCATGTTGATGATCTTATCTTGATTTAGATAATTAGGCATAAAAGGGTGGCAAAGGGGATGAAATTGTCGAATGATTAGTTGGGTAACAAAAGAAGCATTCGGCCAGCCCTTGAGAGCTTGTGTGATGTTGGGTTTAAAATTAGCAAAGGTAACTTACCTAATGCATGTGCATGGGTGATTAGATTTTGATGATATGGTAGTTGCATGAGGTTATTAGCCGAATATACTAACATACATATACATGTGAAATTGGATTGTAAATATTTGGCAAGGTGGTTAAACTAGTTAAATTATTGATTAAGCTCAAGGAGTTAAAGGAGGTGAATCGAGCAAAGGCAAAGAAAAGGTCATCGAGTAGCCGAGTTGGAACCGTCTTACCCAACACGAGGTAAGTCGTTAAGCATGTAGTTGGTATTATTTCCAATGGTCATAATGTTTATGTATTGATGCTGAATGGAATGAATAAATATACATATATATATATATGCATGTACGTATGTGATGATGAAATTGTTGAATGAAAAGAAAAGAGGTAAGATGTACTGAGTTGTTGATCTCGGTACTAAACGTGCGGGTATAACCATTTATGACCATGAGATTGGCGCTAAGTGCGCGGGATTAAATTGTACAGCACTAAGTGTGCGATTTGACTATGTTGCACTAAGTGTGCGAAACGAATATGATGCACTAAGTGTGCGAATTGACCATGCGGCACTAAGTGTGCGAGTTTGACTATGTAGCACTAAGTGTGCGATTTGATTACGTAGCACTAAGTGTGCGAGTTGATTATATAGCACTGAGTGTGCGGACTCAATATACATTCGTGAATCATTATGGACACTATGTGTGCGACACTATTGAGTCGATCGCGGACAGCGGATCGG
This sequence comes from Gossypium hirsutum, assembly GCF_007990345.1. Classification (NCBI taxonomy): domain Eukaryota; kingdom Viridiplantae; phylum Streptophyta; class Magnoliopsida; order Malvales; family Malvaceae; genus Gossypium; species Gossypium hirsutum. Next base: position 44,591,185 of record NC_053427.1, read on the forward strand.
GTAAGTGTCCTGAGTACATGGCTAATAGGTGCTATGCTTATACTTGGTGTTGAGCCCGGTAAGTTTGAACCTATGTGACAAATATACTTGAAGTCACGTACATAAAATTTATCGTAGGATGGGTGAAAGGCCGTTTAGTCGTTTGATTGTAACGAAAATAAATTGATTTATGAAAATGCTTCAATGTCCTATTGAAGAGTATATGGAATGTGAATGCATGAATTGATATGAAATTGAATCGATAGGTGGGAGGAACTATGGTATGGTTCGGTATGGATGGAGTAAATTGTCTCGTTCCATTTTGTTTCCTCTTGTGATAATGTTATTGATGGATGGTAGTACATTGCTTATGACTTACTGAGTTATAAACTCACTCGGTGTTTCCTTGTCACCCATTATAGGTTGCTTGGACTCATCTATTTTTGCGGGGTCAGGTCGTCATCGAAGTCATCACACCGGATAGCAAGTTTTGGTACTTTCTTCTTAGTTGGCTTAGAAGAACATTTTGGCATGTATAAGCTATTACGTTGTGTTTGAACTTTGGCATGTAAACTTTAAGCCATGCGAAAATGGCACGAATGTTCGATTGAGTTGGATCAAGGGTAGGCATGAAATGGACCTAGTTACTTTCGTAACAGATGCTGGCAGCAGCAGTGTCATGAGATTGAAAAATCACTAAAAATAGTAGGAGTGGAATTAATTGATGAATAAATTATGTAATCGAAGCTTGATGAGTGTGTTTTCATGAGGAAGTAACGAAAAGATCATATGGGCAGTATATTAAGAGATAATCAGATTTTTGTGGGACAGGGCCAGAACGGTTTCTGGATTCCCTGCTCCGACTTTGGAAATTCATTATAAATTAACCAGAGATAATTAGGGGTTGTACCATATATGTATAGATTCCTCTCTGAGTCTAGTTTTCAGAGAAATAAACGGCATCAGTATTGAAGCCCCGTGCAGGGAGATATCCAAGTCGTAATGGGAAGAGGTCAGTGTAGTCGACCCCTGCAACATGGGAGACTTTGACTAATAAACTGTAGTAATTGGCCCGACCAAAAATTCTAGAAAAAAATACATAGATGGGCACATGAGTCTAGTTTCTGGGAAAAATTACGAAACTGATTTTTGAGTTACGAAACTCAAGATATGATTTTTAAAACGACTAGTACACAGATTGGGCAGTGTCTGGAAAATAAATTTTATAAGGGGTTAAAGTCAGTTAACACCTCGTGTTCGACTCCGGTGTCGGTTTCGGGTTCGGGGTGTTACACCCCAAGTTCCCATGACTTAACCCCTAACCATATTTTTGCCGAGAATTCCTTGAATTTCTAATAGCATACACACATATAATCAATTTGGAGACTCTATTAACCCAACATACATCCGGCAATAGTCTATAGCTCTCTCGTCCACTCATTTCACAACTTAACAAAGCTTCAATTCGAAATCATTAGTGAGCATCAATTAACTTAAGCTACCTTTAAACTTTTACTTATCACCTCATGCCAAACCATCAAAATGAACTAATTATAATTACATAGGTACTACCAAAGCTGAAACCTATGCGTACTATTATTCCTTATGCCCAAACCAAAGACCACATTCGGCACTTTCATCCACCATTCTACCAAGCATGTAATATTCAAACACAACCAAACTCACATTCGGCCCTAGTTCATAACAAGGTAGCCGACTCTTCCCCCTAGTATCTAATGCTCACCTATGATTCTTTTTATAGTTCAAACACTCATCCATCATCATTCACCTAACTTTAACATGAAACAACAAAACTCACCATTATTAACTACCATAGTCGAAAACCTTACTCATTCCAAAATCAAAATTTCATCATGGTTTACAAAAATAACTTGATATCTCACTCAAGATCAACTAAAATTTCAAGAACTAATATGAACACCTTACCTTAATATTAACCTAAGATGACCGAATGCTTTCCTCCCTTCTTCCTCCTTTCATTTCGGCCAAGAAGAACCAAAGAATACAACTTGTTTTCATCACCGAATGCTCTTGTTCTTTTCTTTCTTTAGAATCGGCTAGGAAGAAACATGGATGAATACTTTGTTTCTTTCACCCATTTCCTTCCTTTAATTATCATTTCTTTATTTTATTACATCCTCCATACTAATATGGCATCTAGATAATTAAAGTTAATAGAAAATTCACATTTGATTATATAATTTGTAGCATGGCCGGCCACTACCTATAGTTTGGCTAATTTGACATGCAAGTACAAGCACTTTCCCACATATATTAATAGGCCACTTTAACATTTGCCTAGCATATTTCTAAATTTTCTCACACAAGTCCTATTTAGAAAAATTCACTTACAATTAACAAAATTCAAACATGAAATTTTCACACATGCCTATATACATATAATAAGCATCAAATATAACAGTTAATTATTTTTATGACTCGGTTTTGTGGTCCCGAAACCACTTTTTGACTAGGGTCAATTTAGGGCTGTCACACATTCAGCTATAAAATCCCCCATTGGCTGATCATTCAAGGCATCCTTCATTCATTCACGTCTCTTCTCTCCTCTCTCACTTTCTCCTCTCATTTTCCCATTCCAGGTCCCTTGCTCTTGTGCCGGTTTCTCCCCTTTAGAAAGGGTTATTCTTCAGCCATTTTGGAGCAACATTGAAGTGTTCATAGCAGCCTTGATCGGCGAGGACAACAAAGACCAAAGACAGAGCAAGCTAGTCAAGCCACGAAGAACCATAAGATTTGATTCTTGTTCCCTATCTCTTTCGTTGTTGTTGTTCTCATGATGAGCATATCTATGAATATTTATGTTGTTGGAATGGTTAATCTAATCAACTTAGCTTGAATTTAAGTTGTGTTGGTTTGATTCCATTTCATCTGCTTAAATTATTAAAATTGTGTTTATGCTGTTATAGGCCTCAGTAAAATGCTTGATTAAGTAAAATCATGCCTAAGTTATTCTTCCATTACAATTATGAGGTAGCTAATGAATTAATTATTTAAGTGGATTGAAATTGTAATTAATGGACACAATACTTAATTAGTGCATGTTTATTCTTCTAAGGTAGCTGAAGGTTAAATTAGCAATGTATCCGGCGATACACTTGCCTTGCATAACTTGCAAGATTATTGTGATTAAACTGTTTCAAGGTAAGGATACCTTGTTACCTCACATAGTCTTTTATGTGCTTATTAGATTTAATTAATCGTTTGAATTGACATAGGGATATGCAAGAGATTAGCTTAATTTAATGAGTATGTATGTGCCATAACATGTTTGCTTATTAAAATCTGTTTAATCGTTTGAATTAACATAGAGATATGTTAAGAGATGAATGGATTGGTGTAAGTGAGTATGTTCATAAGTTAGCAAATTACCGAGTTGCCGTGAATTTATTCGTAACAGCATAAGCATGAGTTTAATAATTCTAAGTTAAAGAAATGTAATTAAATCAACACAATTATGTCATCTTGATTAATTCATACTTTGAAATCGTGCATTTGAGATTTATTTCTTTAGTTTACTTAGTTTAAAATCTTAGTTTTTAATCACCCTCTTCAAACAAAATATTTTTCTTCACCAAAGTGTTTTAAATAGCATTTATAAATAATTCTTTTCGCAGTCCCTGTGGGTACGATAACTGAAGATTTATTTGTCACTTTATTACTTGTTGCGATTGTGTACACTTACACATTTTCGTCATTCTAAGTTTTTGGCGCCTTTGCCGGGGACTGTTTTAAAAAGTCATTATTTGTGAATTTGTTAGTTTTACATTTTGTTTTAATTTTCTATTTAATTTTTAACTTAATTAATTTTTCTGTGATTATTTCAGGTGTTTGTGAGTCTTGACTGAATTATTGACCTACTCCCTATAGACCCTAAGATAGAAAGAACTTTTCGAGAACGAAGAAGACAAGCGAATCAGAGAAGGATCAAAGAAATGAACCTTGGAAATTTGAATCAAGGAAATGGAGCAAACCCTACTCAAAATCCTATCCTTATTGCTAATGATAGGGATAGAGCTTTACGACAGTATGTCGTGCCAGTATTTGATGATCTTAATTCGGGTATTAGGAGACCCAAAATTGAGGCACAACAATTCGAGCTGAAGCCAATCATGTTCCAGATGTTTCAGACAGTGGGTCAATTTAGTGGAATGCCTACCGAAGATCCTCACCTACACTTAAGACTATTTATGGAGGTGAGCGATTCTTTCAAGTTAGCTGGAGTACCCGAAGATGAATTACGATTGAAGCTGTTCCCGTATTCACTAAAGGACAGAGCTCGACCCTGGTTGAACTCATTGCCACCAAACTCAATTTCCACATGGAAAGAGTTAGTAGAAAGATTCCTTATGAAGTATTTCCCGCCTAGCAAGAATGCTAAGTTGAGGAACGAGATCACTGCTTTCCAACAAATGGATGATGAGTCCTTGTATGAGTCATGGGAAAGGTACAAAGAGTTATTTTGGAAGTGCCCTCATCATGGAATCCCACATTGCATCCAACTTGATACATTTTATTGTGGTCTCAATGCTCACGCAAGGATGGTAGTAGGTGCTTCTACTAATAGTGATATCCTTTCTAAGCCTTATAATAAGCTTATGAAATCATTGAGAGGATTGCTAGCAACAATTACCTATGGCCAACCAATCGAGCAGCGTCAAGAAGACGAGTTGCTGGAATACATGAAGTAGACATTCTTACTTCACTCACATCTCAGGTATCATAAATATCCTCAATGTTAAAAACTCTTACTGCTAATGGGTCTAACAGTTTTGCAGCACAGCCACCAACCCAATTTGAAAAGATAGCCTGTGTCTATTCTGGGGAAGGACATTTGTTTGAAGAGTGTCTATCAAACCCAGAATCCATGTACTACATAGGTAACCAAAACCAAAATCGAGGAAGGCAAGACTGTAATACAATTTTTATAACCCATCGTAGAGAAATCACCCCAATTTTTCTTGGAGTAACCAAGGGATTGGAACCAGTAACACTTACGCCCAACCTAGATCGACCCAGCCACCTAGTTTTCCCTAATAAGTTCAGAAACCAACCCAAGCTAAACCATCCAATGACTTAGAAAATTTGTTGAAGGCATACATGGCCAAGAATGATGCCTTAATCCAAAGCCAAGCAGCTACATTGAAGAACCTAGAAAGCCAAATGGGTCAGCTTGCAACTAAACTCAGAAACTGACCACCAGGTGCTTTACCTAGTGATACGGAGAATCCGAGGAATCTGGGGAAGGAACATTGCAAAGCATTGACATTGAGGACTAGAAAGACAGTGGAACCCAACACCATTGAAGCTGAAAAAGAGCAAGCTAACGCTCAAGATTTAGAGGAAGTTCAAGCGAGTGTTGAAATTCCAGTCTCACAAGAACCATACTCTGCAAAACCCGACAAGGTAATTTTAGAACCAGTTAATTCTGATCAACTAATAACTCCGTTAGATGCAGAATTGCCACAGAAGACGAATCAACCAGTTCCAGTAAAAAAACCACCACCACCCTATCCTCAAAGACTTTAAAAGTAGAAGCAGGAGATTCAATTCAAGAAGTTCCTAAATGTATTCAAGCAACTTCATATCAACATCCCGTTGGTTGAATCACTTGAGCAAATACCGAACTACGTCAAATTCATGAAGGATATCCTATCCAAAAAATAACGACTAAGAGAATTTGAGATGGTAGCTCTGACGGAGGAATGCAGTGCATATCTTCAAAACAAACTACCCCCAAAGTTGAAGGATCTTGGATGCTTTACCATACCTTACAACATTGGAGCAACATATTGTGGTAAGACATTATGTGACTTAGGTGCAAATATTAACTTGATGCCTATGTCAATATTTAGAAAGTTGGGGATAGGTGAAGTTAAGCCTACTACGGTTACATTTCAATTAGCGGATCGATCCTTAGCACATCTAGAAGGAAAAATCGAGGATGTATTGGTATGTATAGATAAATTTATCTTCCCTACTGATTTTGTTATTCTAGACTTTAAAGCAGACAAAGAAGTGCCAATTATCTTAGTAAAACCATTCTTAGCAATCGAAAGGACCCTTATTGATGTGCAGAAAGGTGAGTTTACTATGCGTGTTCAGAATGATTAGGTAACATTTAATGTTTTTAAGTCTATGCGATTTCCTGACACAATTGATGATTGTTTTGTAGTATCCGATTTAGAGGATTTAAAAGTGGAGAAGGAGCTCAATTACGTTGAGGATCCGTTGGAACAAATTTTGACATCAAATCTTCCAAATGATGAAGAGGAGGATGAATACTTGCGTTGTTAGAAGCTAATCAAAAGGGATTTAATCCGCTATCCCATTTTGAATCTTTAGAATTAGAGAAAAGGAATTATGCCCAACCAAAAGCATCAATTGAGGAGCTACCTAAATTAGAACTCAAGGTACTACCTTCACATCTAAAATATGTTTATTTAGGTAACGCTTCTACTCTGCTTGTGATTGTTTCAGCAGAATTAACTAGTGAGCAAGAAGATAAACTCATCATTGTATTGAAACAATGCAAAAAGGCTATCGGATGGACTATAGCCGATATTCGCGATATTAGTCCATCTGTTTGCATGCACAAGATTATCTTGGAAGATGGTGAAAAAAGGACGATTGATGGAGAACAAAGACTGAACCTCATCATGAATGATGTAGTCAAGAAAGAAATCATCAAGTGGTTAGATGCGGGTATAATCTACCTTATCTCAGACAGTTCATGGGTAAGTTCGGTCCAGTGCGTGCTAAAGAAAGGAGGAATCACGATCATTGAAAATGAGAATAACATGTTGATACCAACTAGAATGGTTACGGGATGGAGAATTTGAATCGATTACCAGAAGTTGAACAAGGCGACTAGGAAAGATCACTTTCCTTTTCTATTTTTGGACTAGATGCTGGATAGACTCGCAGGGTGATACTATTACTATTTTCTTGATGGATACTCAGGGTATAATCAGATTACAGTAGCACCGGAAGATCAAGATAAGATAACATTCACCTGCCCGTACGGTATATTTGCATTTAGACACATACCATTTGGTTTATGTAATACACTTGCTACATTTCAAAGATGTATGATGTCTATTTTTACTGACATGGTTGAGAAGTATTTGGAAGTTTTTATAGATGATTTTTAAGTATTTGGAGATACTTATGATGATTGCTTAGCCAATTTAGGGAAGGTATTAAGGCGATGCAAAGAAACAAACCTAGTACTCAATTGGGAAAAGTGCCATTTCATGGTACGGGAAGGTATTGTTCTAGGGATCGGATAATGAGACATGGAACCAAGGTAGATAAAGCAAAGGTAGATGTTATTGAGAAACTCACACCTTCAACATCTGTAAAGGGTGTTATGAGCTTTTTGGACCATGCTAATTTCTATCGAAGATTTATTAAGGACTTCTCCAAAATTGCTAAACCCTTATGCAAGTTATTGGAGAAGGACATAGCGTTCAAATTTGATGAAGAGTGCTTAAGAGCTTTCAAAGATTTGAAGAGTCGACTAGTTATAGCACCCATAATCATCACATCAAACTGGGATTTGCCATTTGAATTGTTGTGTGACGCAAGTGACTTCGCGATAAGAGCTGCCATGGGTCAGCGAAGGAACAAAGTTTTTCATCCCATTTATTACACAAGTCGAAATCTGATAAGAGCTCAATTGAATTATATAGTAACAGCTATTGTGTTTGCTTTTGACAAGTTTAGGTCTTATCTTGTAGGTACCAAAGTGACTATCTATACGAACCATTCGACAATTACGTACTTACTTTCCAAGAAAAAGGCTAAGCCGAGGTTGATTCGATGGGTACTTCTACTTCAAGACTTCGATCTAGAAATTCAAGATAGAAAGGGTGTAGAAAATCAAGAAGTAGACCACTTATCTAGATTGAAGCTGCAAGAAGGGAACTCTCCTCTTATACCAATTCGAGAGACGTTTCCAAATGAACACATACTGAAGGTAAATCATGTCCATAAGACCCATTGGTTTGCTGATATTGCTAACTATTTAGCTTGTGGTTTGATACCAATTGGTAAGACATATCATCAAAAGAAAAAGTTTCTTCACGATGTGAAGTACTATTTCTGGGAAGAGCCATATTTGTTTAAAAAGTGCGCAAATCAAATAATCAAGAGATGCATGGCAGAAGAAGAAGTACAAAAGATTCTATACCATTGTTACTCAGCTCTGAGTGGGAGACAATTCGGAGGTACTCGTACTGGGCCAAAGTATTAAAAGCCGGATTCTTTTGGCCAACACTATTCAAGGATGCATATGCTTACGTAAAGAGTTGTGATGATGTCAAAGGGTTGGAAATGTTACCAATAGAAATGAGATGCCTCGAACAAACATCATTGAGGTAGAATTGTTCGATGTTTGGGGTATTGATTTTCTTGGTTTTTTCCCTCCGTCCTTTGGTCACAAGTATATATTGGTAGTAGTAGACTATGTGTCTAAGTGGGTCGAGGCTGAAGCTTATCCAACAAATGATGCTAGGGCTGTGATGAAGTTTTTGCAGAAACACGTGTTCATAAGGTTTGGAAGCCCAAGAGCTATTATCAGCGATCAAGGGTCCCATTTTGTGAACAAGTGGTTGGAATGGTTATTAGATAAACATGGAGTGAAACACAAGGTCGCTTCAGCTTACCATCCGCAGACGAATGGGCAAGCTGAACTGGCGAAGAGGAGATCAAAGGCATACTTGAGAAGGTAGTTTGTCCGAACCGATGAGATTGGTCCAGAAGACTAGATGATGCTTTATAGGCTTACAAAACAGCATATAAGACACCTTTAGGGATGTCACCCTATAGGTTGGTTTTTGGAAAGGCCTGCCATCTACCCCTGGAGTTAGAGCACAAAGCTTACTGGGCCCTACGACAACTCAACTTGGATCTGAAGCTTGCTAAAGAGAAACAGATGCTCCAACTCAATGAGCTAGAGGAATTCCAAATGTTTTCGTACGAAAATGCTAAATTACTCAAGGAGAGACTTAAGAAATGGCATGACAAACACATTCGAGTTCGAGAATTTGAACCAGGTCAGCAAGTTTTGTTATTTAATTCTAGATTAAGGTTCTTTCCAGGTAAACTAAAATCACGTTGGTTCGGTCCATTTACGATTCATTGCGTCTATCCATATGGAGTTGTTGAACTCCAAGGTAAGGGATGTAATTTTCAGGTTAATGTTTAGCGTTTGAAACATTACTAGGGAGATAAGACTGAACGGAATCAAATTTCATTCATTTTATCAGATGTTTAAATTTTCTTATTTTCCTTTTTAATTAATGATTTAGGGTATATTTTCGGGAATTAGTATGTTTAAATAAATTCTGTCTAGGAGATTGGAACTTAAGTGGGACTGCTTATGGCCCCTCCAATCTTTCTTGGGGATTGATTTTAATATAATTTTCCAAGAAATTATTCCCTAAATAAAATTAATTTTTTGGTTATTCAAATAAAAGGGTCAATTTTGATCCAAGTTTTAACTTGCAACTCAATTTCAATTTTTCATTAAGTCTTGGGACTTAATTGAACTATTTTTAAAATTTAGTTGCTCTTTTTGTAAATAATAAAACTTAGATTCCTTTTTTTGTAAATATTTTCAAAAGGCTTCTAGAATAAATGTTTTTAGTTTAATAAAAAAATATGATAATTATTAATATATAATTATATCCATTATAATATATATTAATTATTATCAACTTTACATAGAGTTAGGATTAGTGTTAATTTAATCATATTTTATTTAATAAGTTCTTTTTCAAATAATAATAATAAGATGATAATCTTTAATATATAATTATATCTATTATAATTTATATATTAATTTTTATCAATTTAGCATAGATTTAGGATTAGTTTTAATCATATTTCATTTTTGTTTAAATAAATTAATAGCATTGATAATTTAATATGCATATATTTAATTATTAATTTTTGATAACTTTGTATAGGATTAGAACTTAGAATTCTTTTTTGATTAAATTGTTCTAAGAATTCTACTCTAATTCCTATTCCTTCCTCTATAAATTCTATGTGACAGCCCTAAATTGACCCTAGTCGGAAAGCGGTTTCGGGACCGCTAAACCGAATCACCGAAGTATTTGAATATGATATTTATTGTCTAAAATGTGTGAATATGAATGTGTGAAAGTTTTAAGCTTCGATTTAGTCGATTGCATATGAATTCAGCTAATAGGTCTTATGTGTGACACTTTTAAAATGTGACAGGTTAATCTATAAGGATCAATTAATGCATGTTATAAGAATGATGGGTTTGCATGTCAAATTTCCAATTATAATGAGTAGTGGCCGGCCATGGATGGGTCATTGATGATAATATGAATTTTCTATTAGCATTATTAGTTTAGAAAATAAAATAGTGAATTAAGAATGATAAAACATGAGGTGAGTGGGAGGAGAAACCAAAGTTGTCTCACCCTTACTCCCCCATTGTCGTGACTAGAGAAAGAGGAGGAAGAAAAATCTTTAGGGAAGAAATTCGGCCAAGGTGGATAGCAAGAGGAAGGTAAGTTCAATGCCATTCTTGAAAAAAAAAACTTATGCACCATTTGGATGATTAGTTAAATTCTACCTATTTTATGGTTTGAAGATAGGTTTTGTATGAGTTAAGTTTCGGCTAAGGTGGATTTGTGTTGATGTCATTAGCATGCTAAGTGTGAAGCTTTGTAATGATACATGTGATGGTGGATTGATGATTCTTGGATTTTCTTTTTTAGCATTTGTGAGTTAGTCATTAAGTTCTTTGCTTAACCCATGGCAAAATTTGAAACGGTGTGGTAGCTAGAGCATTCGGCCATGGTAGAAAATGGAAGAGATATATGGTTGTTGTTTCGTGTTAAATTTAGATGAACGATGGTAGATGAGTGTTTGAACTATACAAATAATCATATGTGAGCATTGGGTGCTAAGGGTAAAGAATCGGCTACCTTATTATGTGCCAAGACCGAATGTGAATGTGGTTATGTTTGAGTAATTTATGTGCTTAAAATTGATGTAGTATAAATTATCATGTCCTTGCCGAATATATATTTGATCAAAGAGGAGTTTGTTATTGAATATTGGTTCGGCTACTAAGCTAGGAAATAATTGTTGGAAACATGGTATTTAAGCACTTATGTAGATATATATATATATGGCACTTTAAGTAAAATTGTTCATTTGATAAAGTTGGCTAATAGTTCAAGTAAGGATTACTCTATTTGAGAATGTACATGAATTGAGGGTTGATGTTTAAGTGAGGTAAGTATAGGTATATTCGGCTTGTAGTTTTATAAATGTGATATGAGTGCTTTGTTTTGTAAATGATTAGTATGTTAAGAATGGTTCTAAAATATATACGGATGCCATGTGATTGTTTTTGATTGGGAAGCAAATTGTTTGATTTAGCTCAAGAGCTTAGAGGATCAAAGTTGGATAAGGGAAAGGAAAAAGTGATCGAATAGCCGTTGAAGTTGCTCGACAACATCCGAGGTAAGTTTTCGAGTAATGGAACTTAGTTTATGATTTGATTAAGTCATGACATATAGCATAACAAATAAACGGAGATATAATGATTCAACTTGAATTATATATTGAGGTGACTAGTTTATACTTGGGACGGGTAGCCGAAAATGGTAATGCTTGATAAGTGACTTGTGTTTGAATTCTAGTTATGAAAATGAAATATAGATGCGTCATGATTTATTGATATGTGCATGAATATCCGGATGATAACTGGGCTAAGTCCCGAAGGCATTTGTGCTAGTGACTAATTCCGGGCTATGTCCCGTAGGCATTTGTGCGAGTTACTATATCCGGGCTAAGTCCCGAAGGCATTTGTGCGAGTTACTATATCCGGGCTAGGTCCCGAAGGCATTTGTGCGAGTTACTATAACCGGGCTAAGTCCCGAAGGCATTTGAGCGAGTAGCTATATTCGGCTAAATCCCGAAGGTACTTGGTTTGGGAATGAGCGATCTTGCTGTAAAAATTTCAATTAATACGCTCGTAAAATCCCAACGATGAGGTATGTTTTGTATATGCATTGGAATTATTGATTCCTTTTAAATAGTATTCGCTCAATCGATTAACAAGCTTCCGGCCTTTAGTCAAGTTAATACCTTATGTATGAATATAAGGGTTGGAAATGTGAAGTAGGTATGATTTTGAGAATATGTGTATATGAAACTATTCGTTTAGTCATATGAATGCTATACTTCAGTTGTGCATGATTCATTACTCAAAACTTACTAAGCATTAAATGCTTATTCCGTTTCTTTGATTCTCTGTTTTATAGATTTTGGTTCGTCAGCTATCGAACTCGGGAGTGTCAAAGTCGAAGTCATCCACACTATCAAAGCCCTTTTGGTACTCTTTTAGTTGAACTCTGAAAATGGCATGTATAGGACTGCCCTTTTGTTGTTGGTCATGTACCTTTCGGTAATGTATATATTTGGATAGCCATGCAAAAATGGCTTATATATATTTTGAGCATAGTGTTATAATCATTTTGTATGTTGTTCATGGAGTGGTATGGAAATGTTGGTAACGATTAGCCATTGGAATGGTTAATCACGATCATTTTGGTGCTATGTATGACAAAATTCCAGTTGATCCATGGAAAACCATGAAATAGGTAAAGTTTACCTTAAAAATAGATGCTGACAGCAGCAGTGATGTGGATTTGAAAAATCACTAAAAATAGTAGGAATGGAATTAAATAGTGAATAAATTATGTAATCGAACCTTGATGAATCTATTTTCATATGAAAGTAACGAAACAATCATATGAGTCGTATTTTATGAGATGTTTAAGTTTTCGTGAAATAGGGCCAGAGCGATTTCTGGATCCCCTGTTCTGACTTTTGAAATTCACTATAAATTAACCAGAGATAATTAGAAGTCATTCCCTATATGTACAGATTTCTTTTTGAGTCTAGTTTCTTTAGAAACAAACGGAATAAGTATTGAAGCCCTGTACAGTGAGATATCTAAGTTGTAATGCATGAAGGTCAGTGTAGCCGAACCCTGAAACAGGGGAGACTTTAACTAATAAACTGTACTAATTGGCTTGACCAAAAATTCTAGAAAAACATTTGTAGAAGGACATATGAGTCTAGTTTCAGCAAAAATTTACGAAACTGGTTTTCGAGTTTTGGAACTCGAGATATGATTTTTAAGGTGACAGTGATGCAGTTAGCCAGCTTGTCTAGAAATTTTAAAATGGACTGAGCAAATAAGTGAATTAAGTCCGTTAACACCTCGTGTCTGACTCCGGCAACGGTCTCGGGTACGGGGTGTTACATTCTACCAATCTTCCCTCTCATCCATCACTCAAACCCTCAAAACACCAAGTACCGCAAGCTCCTAGTCGCACATTGCTCGGCCAGCAGCCCCAGCTCCATTGCACGCCGCACGTCCAAGCCCCAGCAGCTGCTCCTAGGTGCCTCACCTGCTTATGTCCAGCTTCAGCACATACCAGGCCTACTTGTCGAAGGTCCTGCACGCTACTCGCGCACTACTACTAGCTCCCAGCTCAGATTGTGCCCTGCTGCCTGCCCCTGTGCCCATCTACCCGCTCACTCCAGCAGCCTTCCAGTACTTGTGCGGCACACACCTACACCAAGCCCCTTAGCCGAAATCTTCTAACCTACCCTATATTGACCTATTTTGTTCATTAATTATTTTTAGGAGTTCTTAATTTTTATAGAAAGGGTGGTAAGACAAATTTTTTCTCTAAAATTTTAATTTTAGTTAAATATTTAATTTTTCAATTTATTGAATCATTAATAATTTTTAAATTTTTGAGAAAATAAATTTTCCCATCTTTTGTTCAGGTTAATCATGCCTCACAAAAGAACTCCTGCCTGTGCCCAAATTGATGAAACACAAAACATGTTCCATTGTGAATAAGCCAAAGCAAGATATGAAAGTATCTTCAGAAATCAACAGATGCATCCAGAGAAAGGCTTTACATTGAAAGAGAGCACTTACAAAGACTTTATGGCATGTATTTGTCAAGTTGCTGAAACCCTCAATTGGGAATTGTTTTGTGAGAAGAGACCTAGTGTGGATGAGGAACTAGTTCACGAATTCTATGTGAATTTAACCTTAAGCGAGTTGACAGAAGTTCCAGTTTGTGGAATCAAGGTACCGATAACTTCAAACGCTATTAATGAGTTATTTGACTTGCTTGATTTCAAAAATGACGAATATTTTTCCTTGTTTAGCAATATAGAGCCTAAAAATTTGCAAGAAATTCTCGAGGAACTTACAGTTTTAGGTTCTAAGTGGATTGTGTCAAAGCAAGGAATCCACACTTGTCGAAGAGAATACTTGACACCACTCGCAAAGGTATGGTTCTATTTCATCTGTTTCAGCCTTACGGCTCACATGGGTCTACAATTTCATTAGAGCGAATGGTCTTATTATACTCGATTTTAACTGGAAAGACCATTGATGTGGGAAAAAAACATCCTGAAAGAGATGCGGAATTATGCCGTTAGACGTTTTGGCCCAGCTTACTTTGCTTTTACATTAACAATTCTGTGCTTGAAAGCTAAAATTCGTGCAAATGTAAAGAACATAGGCTATAGCCATGGCAAAATCATAGATTGGAACCTTTATCAAGTAGCTAGAGAATCTGTTCTACAACAACGAGTGGAAGAAAGTGAGGACCCCAAAGTAAAAGAAGATCCCACAATGCAATCAGCTAAAGTCCCAGATAAGGAGGAACCACTGGAACTAGAAGTTGAACCTGATGACAGAACTTCAATGTTCAGAGCTCAACTGCCTAGCCCAGATCTTCGAGATGAGCTGTCAAAGTTGATGGAAATAATGCAGCATATGCAATTGCAGCAACAAGCTTACTGGAGATACTAAAAAATAAGGGATGACCCGATGAGAAGTGCTCTTCAGAAAATTTACAATGACCCATTTATTTTTGTGCCTAAATTTCCAGATTTTATATTTGAACCATGGAGTCCATTATCGAAGTAGGAGCGAAGCGATTCATGCAAAGGCAATAATGATGGAGCAAAATATGAGTCAAATTTGGAAGGGTCAGCAAATAAATAAAAGGGAGGATCTTGACCTTATTTTATTTCTGTTCTTAGGTCATTTTAGGATTAAGTTTAATTAGGAATTTTTATTTTTCACATAATAAAGCAAGAGATGGAAATCATGAATAATGAACAAGTCGTAAAGTATAAAGTGTGGCAATAGGTATATACATGTCTAGGATTGGATCTAGAGAGAGCTTGGTACTTAAGAAAACAATTTGACTCACCATCTCTTTTCTAGAATTCTACCTGGTGTATAGTATATAACACCCCTTACCCGAGACTATCGCCGGAGTCGAGCACGAGGCGTTACCTGACTTAACTTAATAATTAGGGCATAAAATTTACTTTTAAAATTAATTTATTTTCATTCATTCAATATTTCCCTAAAAAGGTCCCTCGATACCCTAAAACATGCAATTGAAATGGTTCAGGACCAAACCGGGAACATTAAAAATTTTCCGAATACTTAGACAAATCAAAACAATTTATTTCATTGTTCCTTATAAAGCTGCCCACCTACGTCATAGTCACTAAATAAATCATAACTCGAGTCATAAAACCCAATATTTAAATTCGTAAATTTTACCTGAAACTAGACTCGTATATCTTCTTATTAATTTTTTTTTTCAGAATTTTTGGTCTATCCAATTAGTAGAGTTTATTAGTTAAAGTTTCCCCTATTGCACTATTCGACTACTCTGACCTCTCCTCACAACAAATCAATTTTCTCCCTATATAGAATTCAAATAACCATGCCGTTTGTTTCTCTTTAAAGTAAATTCAGTAAGGAATTAGAAATATAAAATATAGCTCCTAATTATTTTTGTACAATTTTTCGTGAATTTATAATGTCAAAATAAGGGATTCAGAAATCGCTCTGACCCTGTCCCACTAAAATTCAAATATATCTTAATATACAATTATTTTGCTTACTCTGTTTCTTTCATATGAAAATAGACTCAACAATATTTAATTCTATATCTTATTTATCACCTAATTCCATTTCTACTATTCTTGGTGATTTTTCAAGATCACGTCACTACTACTGTTCAATACTAATTTAATGCTAATTTCACTTTTTCATGATTCCTTTGTATTAACTACCATTTAGGCATACATAACACCAAAACATGTTCTTCATTAGCCATTTCAATAGCTAATCATTATCAAATATTTACATACCATTATTTAGTCATATCATAAGGACATACACACAAAATGGCTAAGTCCCTATACCTGCCATAAACTAGAACGTTTGTAAACGAAGATACCCATTTGGTAACTTGATAGTTGATAGTGTGAAGTGATCTCCGACGACCTCCAACCCGAGCTTGCTTTTAAGTGCTCTGAAACATGGGAAAGTGAAAGAAGTAAGCTTATAAAGCTTGGTAAGTTTACATGTAAAATAATAAGCATTAGCAATCATTTTAGCTTACTACTATGCTATCATAATTTGCTTAAATAATGTTTAGTTCTTACTTTCCTATCTTACTCATCGGTAACCTTACCAAAGGCTCCAAATACAAAAGACACCTTACTTAATAGCTTGCTTACATACCTACAACATCTCACTTAACACATGAGTACTCTTTCATAATATAGGCATATTGCCAATCATGTCATAAAGTGTCACAAGCATAACTGAAAACTTATCACTTACTTAATACTTGATAATCTCAGTTACTTACAATCTCAATATTAAATAAACCTTAAATGCATACCTGTACTCTTTCTTCATGTTCTCACCTTGTCATTTCTTTGACTTACTCTTTGGATTACTCGGGAACCTTTTCCTTTTTGAACTTACCATTGCCATGTCTTGACATGGTCTTACATGGTATCCTTGTCTTATGAACTCATCAATGCCTTGCCTTAGCATGGTCTTACATGGGACCTTTGCCATATAGTAACTCATCAATGCCATGTCTTAACATGGTCTTACATGATTTCCTTGCCTTATAGAACTTATCAATGTCATGCCCTGGCATGGTCTTACATGATATTCTTATCTTACCAAATGCCATGTTCCAAACATGGTCTTACATGGTATCCTTGTCTTATCAAATGCCATGTTCCAAACATGGTCTTACATGGGATCCTTGTCTTAGTGCCAATGCCACATCTTGATGTGGTCTTACATGGGGCCCTTAATCAATGCCGATGCCATGTTTTGACATGGTCTTACATGGGATCCTCGCCTTATCAATGCCATGTCTTGACATGGTCTTACATGGTATCTTTAACTGTCAATTCCTCCTTAAATGCCATGTTATGAACATGGACTTTTCCGTTAATTCTTTCTTAATTGCCATGATACAACCATGGACTTTGAGATATCAATGCCTTGTCAAGTCATAGCTGAAACATACTTGCTCAAATTCTTAAGGTTAGTCGCATAACTCAATAATAACAATACTAATAACAATAATTGCATAATAATAAAATGCTGCTCAACTTACATACTTACATTCTCAATCTCATCATATCATCAACTTAACTTATTCTCATCAAACTATGCTAGTCAATACTTTCTTGTTATCAAACAAAGCCATAATACAAAATATGGTCTTACATATAAATTATACAAGTTCTCTTTCCAATATCGAATTATTATCGAACATTAATCATTATATCTGAAACTCAATACTAAAGTATTTATGGCCAAAATATCAATTTATCATTCAAATATGCTTAATTAAATGCTTATTAAACATATGAACTTACCTCGATACCAAAACGACCATTTTACCAACTTTCCTAATTTTTGGTTTTTCTCCCGTTCTAGGTCCAAATCTCACTTTTCGGGATCTAAATCATCATATTTCACTTATTTAATTAATGTACTATTCAAAACATTCCCTAACTCAAACTTTAGAAAAATTACAATTTTACCCCTAAACCTTTGCAAAATACGATTTTTCCCCTAGGCTCAAAAATTAAAATTTATCCATTTTGTTATGTTTTATGACATGCTGAACATTTTTCCCTTCTATGGGAACATCAAATTCCCACTCTATCATGTACTTATGAACATTAGGTATTTTTACCGATTATGTTATTTTACTCGTTTTCACTTAAAATCGTTTAGCAAAAGTTGTTTAACATAATTTCAAGCTTCATATTGTACCATAAAACATCAAAATAAACACATTTAACCTATGGGTATTTTTCTAAATATGAACCCTAGCATGAATTATTGCTAGAATATGCAAAATCAAGATACCACGACTCAAAAAACGTAAAGAACATTAAAAACGAGGCTAGAACGAACTTACTATTGAGCTTGGAAAGCTTAGAAACTCTAACCATGACATCCCCCATGCTATATTCGTCCTCCATGAAGAAGATGGACCAATTTTGGCTTTATTTTCCCCTTTTAATTCTTTTAATTAATAAATGACCAAAATGCCCTTAAAGGCTTTTCTTTCAAATTTGTCCTATTCTTCCCCATTTTTTAATATAATGGTCTAATTACTAAATAAGTACCTTCAATTTAAGAGCCCATTTCAATTAAATCCCCTTTATTATCTAGAACACACATTTTGCTAATTTTACAATTTAGTCCTAATTATCAAATTAGGCACTTACACATAAAATTTCTTCACGAAATTTTCACGCAATTATTCGATCAATGAATAAACCTTAAAACTTAATCGGAATAATTTTTTTTGAACTCAAATTCGTGGTTTCGTAACCACTATTCTGTTTAGGCCCTATTTTGGGATGTTACATAGTATCTATTCACTTTAAACAATCAGGACATTGTTCATCTTAAGTAGGGGGACCGAAAAATTGAATTTGAATTATTTCCACTCAAAATAAATTTTTATTTTAATTATGATTAGGATATATTTTGTTCAATAATTTGAAATTTTGTTAAGTATGCTAAACTTCAGTATAAACAAAGTTCTATTATTTCAATAAATTATTATAAATGTATTTCTAATAAAGCAGGGAAATCATACCATAAATTTTTAGTTCCTTACGAAAGTTAGGCATGCATGAAAGTTTAAGTCTTTAGAATTGACTTAGTAGTATCTTGAGGCGAAATGCTAGGAAGCATGGAACATTGAAAATGATTTAGGCAACTTTTGTTTGGACCGTTTGAGCCTTTCAAACCAACCATGATGAAATTTTTATCCTTTGAAACCCAACTTTGAGACTATATGGCCTAATTCTATTCGAGCCCTTGCACATAAGCCATCACTTCTCTCTTAACTATCTTAAAATTGTCCCAAACACTAGACTCATTACTATTCAAGTATTATTTAAAAAATAAGTTTGAGGGAGTTGAAAAGAAGTATCGAATGCTTTGAAATTGTAGTACATTTAGTAAAATGCTCGAATATAAAGAAAAAAAGAGAGCATGAGTTCTTAAAATAAGATGTACAAAAGAGCATGTGAAAGCAACAAAAGCTAATGTATTGAAGGTAATTATTTCGAAGGTCCGATGCAAGCTGACTCTAAGGTTTAAAAGCCTAAATTTATCTATCTTTTACCTACCCTTAACCCCAACCACGTTACAACCTTGTTAAAGACCTATTGATTCAAA